>NW_011494606.1:7175507-7175708 GCF_000754665.1 Bison bison bison
CAGATAATCACGATGGTGTGATCACTCACCTAGAGCCAGACATCCTGGAATGTGAAGTCAAGTGGGCCTTAGAAAGCATCACTACGAACAAAGCTAGTGGAAGTGATGGAATTCGAATTGAGCTATTCCAAATCCTGAAAGATGATGCTGTGAAAGTGCTGCACTCAATATGCCAGCAAATTTGGAAAACTCAGCAGTGGC
>NW_011494606.1:7176076-7179274 GCF_000754665.1 Bison bison bison
AGGTTCCAAATAGGAAAAGGAGTTCGTCAAGGCTATATATTGTCACCCTGTTTATTTAACTTATATGCAGAGTACATCATGAGAAACGCTGGACTGGAAGAAGCACAAGCTGGAATCAAGATTTCTGGGAGAAATATCAATAACCTCCGATATGCAGATGACACCACCCTTATGGCAGAAAGTGAAGAAGAACTAAAGAGCCTCTTGATGAAAGTGAAAGTGGAGAGTGAAAAAGTTGGCTTAAAGCTCAACATTCAGAAAACTAAGATCATGGCATCCAGTCCCATCACTTCATGGCAAATAGATGGGGAAACAGTGGAAACAGTGTCAGACTTTATTTTTCTGGGCTCCAAAATCACTACAGATGGTGACTACAGCCATGAAATTAAAAGACACTTACTCCTTGGAAGGAAAGTTATGACCAACCTAGATAGCATATTGAAAAGCAGAGACATTACTTTGCCAACAAAGGTCTGTCTAGTCAAGGCTATGGTTTTTCCTGTGGTCATATATGGATGTAAGAGTTGGACTGTGAAGAAGGCTGAGCACCGAAGAATTGATGCTTTTAAACTGTGGTGTTGGAGAAGACTCTTGAGAGTCCCTTGGACTGCAAGGATATCCAACCCAGTCCATTCTGAAGGAGATCAGTCCTGGGTGTTCTTTGGAAGGAATGATGCTAAAGCTGAAACTCCAGTACTTTGGCCACCTCATGCGAAGAGTTGACTCATTGGAAAAGACTCTGATGCTGGGAGGGATTGGGGGCAAGAGGAGAAGGGCACGACAGAGGATGAGATGGCTGGATAGCATCACCGACTCAATGGACGTGAGTCTCAGTGAACTCCGGGAGTTGGTGATAGACAGGGAGGCCTGGCATGCTGCAATTCATGAGGTCGCAAAGAGTCGAACACGACTGAGCAACTGATCTGATCTGAGAACAATAAAACCATTCTAATATTCCTGTCGAAGAGTAGAGAGCCAGAATAGCCAAGTGTATTTGTTTTCTATCATTGCTGTAACAAATTACCACAGACGTAGTCTCAAGACAACACACATTTATTGCTTACTGTTCTGGAGATCAGAAGTTCACGAGACATAAAAAGTTAAGATCTAGGTGTCAGTGGGGCTGTGTTCCCTCTGGAGGATCTAGGCAAGAACCCATCTCTTGCCTTTTCCAGTTTCTAGAAGCTGCCAGCATTCCTTGGCTCCTGGCCGTGTCACTCTGCTCTGACCCATCCTTCCCCCATCATATCTTCTTCTCTGCCTCTGACCCTCCTGCCTTCCTCTGGAAGTACCCTTGTGATTACACTGGGTCCACCTAGATAATATACGATGATTTCTTCATTCAAGATTGTTAACTGAATCAGCTCTGCAATGTCCCTTTTGCCATAAAAGGGTTCTAAGGATTGAGATATGGACCCTTGGGGGGAGACTCCTCTTATTATTTTAATCTTTGCAACACTGTTACACTACTTAAAGATTTAAAACTCAACAAAGTAGAAATCTGATCTTCCAGCATATATAAAGAGCTATGACAATTCATTTTTAAAATGGGCAAAGGACTTTGATAGACATTTCTCCAAAGAAGATATTAAAATGCCAACAAGAATAAGATGTTCAACATGATTAGCCATTAAGGAAATACAACTCAAAACCATAATGAGATACCACTGACACTCCTTAGAATGGCAATCAAAGTAATTTTAAAACATGGAAAATAGCAAGTATTGGTGAGGATGTGGAGAAATTAGCTCCCTCTTACATTGCTGGTAGGAATGTAAATTGGTGTAGCTGCTGTGGAAGACATTTCAGAAGTCCCACTAAAAGCTACACAAAGAATTTCTATCAGATCAGATCAGATCAGATCAGTCGTTCAGTCATGTCTGACTCTTTGCGACCCCATGAATTGCAGCACGCCAGACCCAGCAATTCTACTCCTAGAAATATACCCCAAAATTTGAAAACAGACACTCAAACAGATAATTGTAGGGAAGTGTTCATAATAGCATTATTTACAATAGCCAAAATGTGAAAACAATCCAAATGTTAATCTGATGAATGAATAAGCATAATGTGGTATATCCATACAAATCAATATTATCCAGCCATAAAAAGGAATGAAGTACTGATACTTGTTGTAACATGGATGAACCTTGAGAACATGCTAAGTGAAAGATGCCAATCACAAAAGGGCGCATAGTATATAGTTCCAGTCACATGGAATATACAGAATGGGCAAATTCATAAATACAGAAAGCACATTAGTGGTTCCCAGGGCCTGGGTCAGGGGAGATCAGGGAGTCACTGCTTAATGAGTATAGGGGTCTCTTTTATAATCATAAAAAATACACTGGAACTAGATAATGATGATTGTTCATCACTGTAAATGTAGTAAATCTCACTAATGGTGAATGTTATGCTATGTGTATTTTACCACAATTAAAAAAACCCACAAATGATAAATGTACACATAGACATGACAAGATGGTCAACACCGAAATCAGATTGATTCTATTCTTTGCAGCCAAAGATGGAGAAACTCTATACAGTCAGCAAAAACAAGACCAGGAGCTGACTGTGGCTCACATCATGAACTTCTTATTGTCAAATTCAGACTTAAAGTGAAGAAAGTGGGGAAAACCACTAGACCATTCAGTTTAGTTCAGCTGAGTCGCTCAGTTGTGTCCAGCTCTTTGTGATTCCATGAACTGCAGCATGCCAGGCTTCCCTGTCCATCACCAACTCCCGGGGTCCACCCAAACCCATGTCCATTGAGTCGATGCCATCAAACCATCTCATCCTCTGTTGTCACCTTCTCCTTCTGCCCTCAATCTTTCCCAGCATCAGGATCTTTTCAGCTTCAACATCAGTCCTTCCAATGAACACTCAGGACTGATCTCCTTTAGGATGGACTGGTTGGATCTCCTTGCAGTCCAAGGAACTCTCAACAGTCTTCTCCAACACCACAGTTCAAAACCATCAATTCTTCTGTGCTCAGCCTTCTTTATAGTCCAACTCTCACATCCACACATGACCACTGGAAAAACCATAGCCTTGACTAGACAGACCTTTGTTGACAAAGTAATGTCTCTGATTTTTAATATGCTGTCTAGGTTGGTCATAACTTTCCTTCCAAGGAGTAAGCATCTTTTAATGTCATGGCTGCAATCACCATCTGCAGTGATTTTGGAGCCCCCAAAA
>NW_011494606.1:7179722-7180955 GCF_000754665.1 Bison bison bison
TTTGAACATCAGGAAGTTCACGGTTCACATATTGCTGAAGCCTGGCTTGGAGAATTTTGAGCATTACTTTACTAGCGTGTGAGAAGAGTGTAATTGTGCAGTAGTCTGAGCATTCTTTGGCATTGCCTTTCTTTGGGATTGTAATGAAAACTGACCTTTTCCAGTCTTGTGGCCACTGCTGAGTTTTCCAAATTTGCTGACATATTGAGTGCAGCACTTTCACAGCATCATCTTTCAGGATTTGGAATAGCTCAACTGGAATTCCATCACCTCCACTAGCTTTGTTTGTAGTGATGCTTCCTAAGGCCCACCTGACTTCACATTCCAGGATGTCTGGCTCTAGGTGAGTGATCACACCATCGTGATTATCTGGGTCATGAAGATCTCATTTGTACAGTTCTTCTGTGTATTCTTGCCATCTCTTCTTAATATCTTCTCCTTCTATTAGGTCCATACCATTTCTGTCCTTTATTGAGCCCGTCTTTGCATGAAATGTTCCCCTGGTATCTCTAATTTTCTTGAAGAGATCTCTAGTCTTTCCCATTCTATTGTTTTCCCCTATTTGTTTGCATTGATCACTGAGGAAGGCTTTCTTATCTCTCCTTGCTATTCTTTGGAACTCTGCATTCAAATGGGTATATCTTTCCTTTTCTCCTTTGCTTTTCACATCTCTTCTTCTCACAACTATTTGTTTGTTTGTTTGTTTTAATGTTTTAAGTATAAATTTATTTATTTTAATTGGAGGTTAATTACTTTACAATATTGTATTGGTTTTGACATACAACAACATGAATCTGCCACAGGTATACACATGTTCCCGATCCCAAACCCCTCTCACAGCTATTTGTAAGGCCTCCTCAGGCAGCCATTTTGCTTTTTTGCATTTCTTTTTCTTGGGGATGGTCTTGATCCCTGTCTCCTGTACAGTGTCACGAACCCCATCCATAGTTCATCAGGCACTCTATCAGATCTAGTCCCTTAAATCTATTTCTCACTTCCACTCTATAATCATAAGGGATTTGATTTAGGTATTCACTATGAACAAAGCTAGTGGAGGTGATGGAATTCCAGTTGAGCTATTTCAAATCCTGAAAGATGATGCTGTGAAAGTGCTGCACTCAATATGCCAGCAAATTTGGAAAACTCAGCAGTGGCCACAGGACTGGAAAAGGTCAGTTTTCATTACAATCCCAAAGAAAGGCAATGCCAAAGAATGCTCAAACTACTGCACAA
>NW_011494606.1:7181229-7188258 GCF_000754665.1 Bison bison bison
ACCTGTATGCAGGTCAGGAAGCAACAGTTAGAACTGGACATGGAACAACGGACTGGTTCCAAATAGGAAAAGGAGTACGTCAAGGCTGTATATTGTCACCCTGCTTATTTAACTTCTATGCAGAGTACATCATGAGAAACGCTGGACTGGAAGAAGCACAAGCTGGAATCAAGAATGCCAGGAGAAATATCAATAACCTCCGATATGCAGATGACACCACCCTTATGGCAGAAAGTGAAGAGGAACTAAAGAGCCTCTTGATGAAAGTGAAAGTGGAGAGTGAAAAAGTTGGCTTAAAGATGAACATTCAGAAAACTAAGATCATGGCATCCAGTCCTATCACTTCATGGCAAATAGATGGGGAAACAGTGGAAACAGTGTCAGACTTTATTTTTGGGGGCTCCAAAATCACTGCAGATGGTGATTGCAGGCATGACATTAAAAGATGCTTACTCCTTGGAAGGAAAGTTATGACCAACCTAGACAGCATATTAAAAATCAGAGATATTACTTTGTCAACAAAGGTCTGTCTAGTCAAGGCTATGGTTTTTCCAGTGGTCATGTGATAGTTGGACTATAAGGAAAGCTAAGCACCAAAGAATTGATGCTTTTGAACTGTGGTGTTGGAGAAGACTCTTGAGAGTCCCTTGGACTGCAAGGAGATCCAACCAGTCCATCCTAAAGGAAATCAGTCCTGAATATTCATTGGAAGGACTGATGCTGAAGCTGAAGCTCCAATACTTTGGCCACCTAATCAAACAGCTGACTCATTTGAAAAGATCCTGATGCTGGGAAAGATTGAGGCAGGAGGAGAAAGGGACAACAGAGGATGAGATGCCATCCATCTCTGGCATCACTGACTCAATGGACATGAGTTTGTGTAAGTTCTGGGAGTTGGTGATGGATAGGGAGGCCTGGCATGCTGCAGTTCATGGGGTCTCAAAGAGATGCGACTGAGCGACTGAACTGACCTGAAGTCATTAAAATGTAATTGTTGTTGTTGTCGCAGTTGCTAAGTTGTGTCCGACTCTTTGTGACCCCATGGAGTGTAGTGCGCCAGGCTCCTCTGTCCTCCACTATTTCCCATAGTTTTCTCAAAATCATGTTTGTTGAGTCAGTGATGCTATCTAACCAGCTCATCCTCTGCCACCCACTCCTTCTTTTGCCTTCAATCTTTCCCAGCATCAGAGTCTTTTCCAATGAGTCAGCTCTTCACATTAGGTGACCAAAGTATTGGAGCTTCAGCTTCGACATCAGTCCTTCCAGTGAATACTCAGGGTTTAGGACTGACTGGTTTGATCTCCTTGCAGTTCAAGGGACTCTCTTATGTCTTCTCCAGCACCACAATTTGAAAGCAACAATTTTTTGGCCCTCAGCCTTCTTTGTGGTCCAGCTCTCACATCCATACATGACTACTGGAAAAACCATAGCTTTGACTAGACGTACTTTTGTCAGCAAAGTGATGTCTCTTCTTTTTAACATGCTGTCTAGGTTTGTCATAGCTTTCTTTCCAGGGAGCAAATGTCTTTTAATTTGATGGCTGCAGTCACTATCTGCAATGATTTTGGAGCCCAAGAAAATAAAATCTGCCACTGCTTCCATTTTTTCACCTTCTATTTGCCATGAAGTAAAGGGACCAAATGTCATGATCTTAGTTTTATGAATGTTGAGTCATTCCTACACAATTAAAGCCTCCATAAATAATGTCAAAAGACAAGTCACAAACTCTAAAAGACTTTTGCCACTCATACAGCACAAAATCATAATATCAATAATATTAAAGAGAACTTGTTTAGCTCTACAAAAAATGCAAGTAACACAATGGAAAAATGAGCAAGGACACAGTGAGGCAATTTATAGAAGAGAGAACCTAAATGGCTGAAAAATATGAAAACATTTTGGTTCATCAGTAATTGGCTTCCCTGATAGCTCAGCTGGTAAAGAATCTACCTGCAATGCAGGAGACCCTGGTTCAATTCCTGAGTTGGGAAGATCCGCTGGAGAAGGCATAGGCTACCCACTCCAGTGTTCTTGGGCTTCCCTGATGACTCAGCTGGTAAAGAACCTGCCTGCAGTGTGGGAGACCCGGGTTTGATCCCTGGTTTGGGAAAATCTCCTGGAGAAGGGAACAGCTACCCACTCCAGTATTCTGGCCTGGAGAATTCCATAGACTGTATAGTCCATGGGGTTGCAAAGAGTTAGACACAACTGAATGACTTTCACTTTCATCAGTAATGAGGAAAATACAAATGAAAACATATTTTGCACCCTATCAAGTAATACTTTAATGCTTTAGAAGTCTGATAATACTTGGTATTAGTGACTATGTAAAGAAATGGAATCTCTAACACATGACTAGTAATGCACATTGGAGCAACTTTGGAGGCCAGTATGGCAATAGCTGAGAAAGGTAAAAATCTATACATGGTATGTACCGACCAGCAATTCCACTTATAGAAATACACCATAGAGAACATTGTTTTGGTACAAGGAGTTGGGTACATATATGCTCACAGTAGCATTCTTTGTTATTGCCAGAAGGAGGTGGGGAGGAAAAAGATTTAAATAAATGGATAAATTGTAGAATAGCTCCTCATCTGTTATAATGAACAGATAAACTGGATCTAAATTCTTCCCTATGAATAGTTCTCAGAAACAATGTTGAGTGAAAAAAGACAAATTTCAGGCACTTTCTGATGGTGTTTGTCTCTGGAGATGGAAGTGGGGAAGTAGGATGACACAAAAGAACATTGTCTCTAGTTTTTAATGTCTTAAAAAATCTGAAGCAAATAAAATACACGGTTAATATGTGTTCTTTCTGAATAGTGTGCACCAATGTCTTTGTTCGGAGAAGGCAATGGCACCCCACTCCAGTACTCTTGCCTGGAAACTCCCATGGACGGAGGAGCCTGGTAGGCTGCAGTCCATGGGGTCACTGAGGGTTGGACGTCACTGAGCGACTTCCCTTTCACTTTTCACTTTCATGCATTGGAGAAGGAAATGGCAACCCACTCCAGTGTTCTTGCCTGGAGAATCCCAGGGATGGGAGAGCCTGGTGGGCTGCCTTCTATGGGGTCGCACAGAGTCGGACACGACTGAAGTGACTTAGCAGCAATGTCTTTGTTATATTGCTCTCCATGCTTTCTGTGAGCCTGAAACTTTTCAGCATAAAATAACTAATAACTTTTAATGTGGAGAAATAGAGTAAGAAGCTGCTTTGCAAAAACTCAGTACATAGATGTGTAAATTTTCCTTTGGTGAGAAAATTGACCAAATAAGTTTGTCTGTGTGTCTGTGTGTTTGTGAATGTGTGTGTGTGAGAGAGAGAGATGCTCTAAGCAGTGCAAGCAGCCAGGTTGTGTTTCTTTGCAGGAGAGACCTCATAATGACAACTTCAGTGACACTTTCTAGTCAGAGATCAGAGCTCCCTGGACAGTGTCACACCCCTGTGGACACTTGTCCATTTGCCCAGGACAGTGTGTGCTGCTATTGACTCAAGGCACTTCCTGTCATTCTCCCAGAGAAGGCAGCCAAGCAACAAATCCAGCACAAAAACTATCACCCATTCCTGGCTCTCTCAGTATTTTTCATAGACCCCAATTTCATCTATTTGCTTATTGACTTAAGTCTGATATGGGACATAATGCCATCAGTTTGACCAGATGTAGTTTTTTAGATTACTTTAGCCATTATGATTACAACTGGGAATACGAGTGATCTCCAGCCCATTTACTTTTGAGGCTAATCCTGACACCAGGTTTTCTGAAGGATAACAACTGGAAAATGTTACCACCACTTATTTAACAGAGGATCAGCTGCTGATTTTCTGGGCTTTATATTCTGAGTTGCCATTCAGATAAGCTATACAGAAACGACAACTTCTTGACAAAAGGGCTTAGAAGTTCAGCGGCCCACAGTTGAGATCAGTTTATTGCCGCGTTGTGTCCAGATTGCTGGCCTGCTCAGCAGGCAGGAATGCTTGATTTACATGCTACTTTTTGGAACTAATAAACACTTCTTCCTAATGCAAGGCTAGTTGGCAGAAGCCCTGACTTAGTGTTCTTGGCTTTCTGAACCTTATCACAGGAGTTAAAGTAGTGAATTCTGTTCCAAAGAATCACCACAAATTTATAAATATGTGTCAGTAAATGTGACATTAAAATAGAATTTCTATTTGATTGTATTGGTGACTGTTATTTGCACAGCAGTCTGCCTACAATGCAGGAGACCTGGGTTCGATCCCTGGGTCGGGAAGATCCCCTGGAGAAGGAAATGGCAACCCACTGCAGTACTCTTGCCTGGAAAATCCCATGGACAGAAGAGCCTGGCAGGCTACAGTCCATGGGGTCACAAAGAGTCGGACATGACTGAGCAACTTCACTTTCACTTTTCACTTTCTTTCTGAAATAAGGAGAATGCACTTACTCCTGAAGGAGGGGACAAGATAAAATTTATAATCTTTTCCCTTCATTCTCATAATCCAAATTTTTCTAACCTTCACTGTGACAATGTAAACTTCTTGGTGACAGGAACTTGGTGCTACTTATTTCGTCCAGTGCCTGGCACCTAGCTGATATCTGTAGAGAATAGTGTAGATATCAGATGACCACATGGATCATGTTTGCCTTATCTAACCAGGACACAAGAAGCATATTCTACCCTCTGGTCTTAAAGATGGAATAAGGAAACAATAACAAACAAGAACTAAAAATACTAGGATTCAAATAATTCTCAATCAAGAGAACACATGAGGAATCACAAATACAACAGTTGTGATTCCAGAAGGAAAAAAAAAACATTTCACACTAAAATCTGTTATGATAAATTGCTAAGTAATTCATCTATATCTAAAGGACAATTCTTTATATTGAAGAACAAGGACCAGAATATTCATTTTTCTGTGTATGCCTACACATACTTACAAACAGGAAACTTTTACTTTCATTTAAACCCTAAAATTTCTAATTTTTAGAGTAGAAAACTAAGATCATGGCATCCATTCCATCAGTTCAGTTCAGTTCAGGTCAGTCACTCAGTCGTGTCCGACTCTTTGTGATCCCATGAATCACAGCACACCAGGTCTCCCTGTCTATCACCAACTCCTGGAGTTCACTCAAACTCATGTCCATCGAGTCGGTGATGCCATCCAGCCATTGCATCCTCTGTCGTTCCCTTCTCCTTCTGCCCCCAATCCTTCCCAGCATCAGGGTCTTTTCCAATGAGTAAACGCTTCGCATGAGGTGGCCAAAGTATTGGAGTTTCAGCTTTAGTATTAGTCCTTCCAATGAACACCTAGGACTGATCTCCTTTAGAATGGACTGGTTGGATCTCCTTGCAGTCCAAGGGACTCTGGTACATATACACAATGGAGTATTACTCAGCCATTAAAAATAATACATTTGAATCAGTTCTAATGAGGTGGATGAAACTGGAGCCTATTATACAGAGTGAAGTAAGCCAGAAAGAAAAACACCAATACAGTATACTAATGCATATATATGGAATTTAGAAAGATGGTAACAATAACCCTGTATATGAGACAGCAAAAGAGACACTGATGTATAGAACAGTCTTTTGGACTCTGTGGGAGAGGGAGAGGGTGGGATGATTTGGGAGAATGGCATTGAAACATGTATAATATCATACATGAAACGAGTCGCCAGTCCAGGTTCGATGTACGATACTAGATGCTTGGGGCTGGTGCACTGGACGACCCAGAGGGATGGTATGGGGAGAGAGGAGGGAGGAGGGCTCAGGATGGGGAACACATGTATACCTGTGGCAGATTCATTTTGATATATGGCAAAACCAATATAATATTGTAAAGTTAAAAAAAAAAAAAGAGTCTTCTCTAACACCACAGTTCAAAAGCATCAATTCTTCGGTGCTCAGCTTTCTTCACAGTCCAACTCTCACATCCATACATGACCACTGGAAAAACCATAGCCTTGACTAGACGGACCTTTGTTGGCAAAGTAATGTCTCTGCTTTTGAATATGCTATCTAGATTGGTCATAACTTTCCTTCCAAGGAGTAAGCATCTTTTGATTTCATGGCTGCAATCACCATCTGCTGTGATTTTGGAGCCCCCCAAAATAAAGTCTGACACTGTTTCCACTGTTTCCCCATCTATTTTCCATGAGATGATGGGACCAGATGCCATGATCTTCGTTTCTGAATGTTGAGCTTTAAGCCAACTTTTTCACTCTCCACTTTCACTTTCATCAAGAGGCTTTTTAGTTCCTCTTCACTTTCTGCCATAAGGGTGGTGTCATCTGCATATCTGAGGTTACTGATATTTCTCCCGGCAGTCTTGATTCCAGCTTGTGCTTCTTCCAGCCCAGCGTTTCTCAAGATGTACTCTGCATAGAAGTTAAATAAGCAGGGTGACAATATACAGCCTTGATGAACTCCTTTTCCTATTTGGAACCAGTCTGTTGTTCCATGTCCAGTTCTAACTGTTGCTTCCTGACCTGCATACAGGTTTCTCAAGGGGCAGGTCAGGTGGTCTGGTATTCCCATCTCTTTCAGAATTTTCCACAGTTTCTTGTGATCCACACAGTCAAAGGCTTTGGCATAGTCAATAAAGCAGAAATAGATGTTTTTTCTGGAACTCTCTTGCTTTTTCCATGATCCAGCGGATGTTGGCAATTTGATCTCTGGTTCCTCTGCCTTTTCTAAAACCAGCTTGAACATCTGGAAGTTCACACTTCACGTATTGCTGAAGCCTGGCTTGGAGAATTTTGAGCATTACTTTACTAGCGTGTGACATGAGTGCAATTGTGTGGCAGTTTGAACATTCTTTGAAATTGCCTTTCTTTGGAATTGGAATGAAAACTGACCTTTTCCAGTCCTGTGGCCACTGCTGAGTTTTCCAAATTTGCTCACATATTGAGTGCAACACTTTCACAGCATCATCTTTCAGAATTTGAAATAGTTCAACTGGAATTTCATCACCTCCACTAGCTTTGTTCGTAGTGATGCTTCCTAAGGCCCACTTGACTTCACATTCCAGGATGTCTGGCTCTA
>NW_011494606.1:7189032-7189206 GCF_000754665.1 Bison bison bison
TTTTTTGCATTTCTTTTCCATGGGGATGGTCTTGATCCCTGTCTCCTATACAATGTCATGAACCTCATTCCATAGCTCATCAGGCATTCTGTCTATCAGATCTAGTCCCTTAAATCTGTTTCTCACTTCCACTGTATAATCATAAGGGATTTGATTTAGGTCATACCTGAATGG
>NW_011494606.1:7189306-7193048 GCF_000754665.1 Bison bison bison
GTGGTTAACTTTATTTTGGGGGGCTCCAAAATCACTGCAGATGGTGATTGCAGCCATGAAATTAAAAGACGCTTACTCTTTGGAAGGAAAGTTATGACCAACCTAGACAGCATATTAAAAAGCAGAGACATTACTTTGTCAACAAAGGTCTGTCTAGTCAAGGCTATGTTTTTCCAGTAATCATGTATGAATGTGAGAGTTGGACTATAAGGAAAGTTCAGCGCAGAAGAATTGATGCTTTTGAACTGTGGTGTTGGAGAAGACTCTTGAGAGTCCCTTGGACTGCAAGGAGATCCAACCAGTCCATTCTAAAGGAGATAAGTCCTGGGTGTTCACTGGAAGGACTGATGTTGAAGCTGAAACTCCAATATTTTGGCCACCTGGTGCGAAGATTTGACTCATTTGAAAAGACCCTGATGCTGGGAAAGATTGAGGGGAGGAGGAGAAGGGGATGACAGAGGATGAGATGGTTAGATGGCATCACCGACCAATAGACATGAGTTTGGATAAACTCTGGGAGTTGGTGATGGACAGGGAGGCCTGGCATGCTGCGGTTCATGGGGTTGCAAAGAGTCGGACACAAATGAGTGACTGAACTGAACTGGACCTTGGTACTTAAGGGAGACTTCCTTTGCTAAGGACTGTGATGGGTTGAGTATGTAAATTTGGGTATAAGCAAGGTGGCCAAACAGTTCTGTGTAATAGCAGAGAGAGGAATTTGCAATCTGAAGACAATCAGTGCATAGTAGAAATACTTTTGAAAAAGAGCCCAAGACACTTGGTGTGTGGCATACAATAAAGATCAAAGAGAAAATTCCTGTGAGGATATGGCTAAGGATTGGGAAATGCCTTTGGGAAACAATTGTCTCATTAGTGTATAATCTGTTTGCTATGGGATTTATGACATGAAATGCCTCCCCTATCTCCTGAGTGAAGTCTTCAGTTTACATTCCTCCCTAATGCATTTCTGTATGACTGAATGATATCTAAGGATCTAAGAGACGTGCTGAGTTCTTGTTTCTGGGTTTACATGGAGCAAAAGAAAGAGAGGACATACAGACAAAGGAAGGAAAGGATGACAGTTTAGTTGACTCCCTGAGAGTCCCTCTTGGGTGTCTCTTCAGCATCTTAGACTTAATATGGTCAAAACAGACTCTGTTCCACCCCACCTCACCCTGCCCTCCACAAGTTCTGCTGCTTTCCCAGGCTTCCTCATGTTATTAAATGGCACCACATTCACTGAGTTGCTCAAGACAAAATATGCTTTAATTCCTCATTTTCTCTTACTCCCTACCTATAATCCATCAGCAAGTCCTGCCAGGTCTACCTTACTAACACACCCCAAATCCACCCACTCTGGCACCCTTGTCCCAATCCTCTATCTCTCTTAAGAACTAATGCAGTACCCTTCTAACTTATCCCCTTATTCTGCTTTTGTCAACAACACTCACCCTGCACTGACTCATGCTTTCCTCACATAACATGCACAGTGACCCTTAGAACTAAAAATTAGATCATGTCCCAACCATATTTAAAGCTCTTCAATATTTGTCCCTTCCACTGAGAATACAGTTCTCCTTCACCATGGCCCTCAGAGCCTCCCATGAACTGACCCTGCGCCTCAGGTCACATCTTACCCCTCTCCCATTTTGGTTCCATCTCAGCAGCACTAGCGTTATGTTTATTTCTCAAATGCCTTTACCACAAGAGCATTCCCTTTGCCTAGCAGGCTCTTCCTCCAGGTCCTTGCACGACTAGCTCCTTTTTCTTGTAAGACCTCATCTCAAATGTCACTTCTGCAAAAAAAAAAAAGATTCCCTATTCTAATGAAGCCATTCTTCTGCTAGAAAATCTCCATCATATGACCCTACTTTGTTATTTTTATAGCACTTATCACAACTGGAACTCATTTTTTTAATCTCTATATTTTCTGCCTATCTTTGCCACATTGCATGGTTTGCAAAGGCAGAAACTGTATTCACTACTCTGTCCCATAACCTTGAACAATGCCTGGCACATAGTGAAAATTCAGCAGACACTTGCTGAGAGGACTATAGCACAGTTGTTAAATATCTGAACTCTGGCGTCGAATGGCTTGGCTTTGAAGTGTAGAACTACCTCTTACTGGCTGTGTAAGCTTAGGTTACATGCTTAATCTCTTCGTTTCCTCACCTTTAAAATAAAAGGATAATAGTACCGTTTGCCTCAGAGGCTTTTTGTGAGAATTAAATGAGTTAATATATTTTAAATGTTTAGGAAAATTGCTAGTACAAAATAAGCACCATATGAGCTATTATTAATTTGCTCTGATCTGCCTTTCTTATGCATAGGAAGAAAAAAAATCTTCATTCTTGGGTGTATCAGTAGTGTGGAAGCAACTTTGAACAAGTTAACTTAACTCCCACTGAGCTTCAATTTCCTCATCTACAAACAAACCCACCTCTCAGAGTGTTTATGAGGTTCTAATAAGGTAGGTTTTGTGAGAGCTCTTAACATAGTGCCAGAGGGCTGGATAAATAGGTGACCTGCAAAAAAAGAGAAAAAAAATCATTAATCTGCCTTCCCACTCTTCTGGTACTTCAGCTCTGATCTCTGGCTGAGATGTTTATAGCCAATTTTTGTCTAAGATAATTAGACTCAGCCTTGAAGGCAAGTGAATTAAGGAAATATCAATTATCTAATGCCAAATAATGGTGGTCTAGTGGTTTTCTCTACTTTCTTCAATTTAAGTCTGAATTTGGCAATGAGGAGTTCATGATCTGAGCCACAGTCAGTTCCCAGTCTTGTTTTTGCTGACTGTATAGAGCTTCTCCATCTTTGGCTGCAAAGAATATAATCAATCTGATTTCGGTGTTGACCATCTGGTGGTGTCCATGTATAGAGTCTTCTCTTGTGTTGTTGGAAGAGGGTTTTGCTATGACCAGTGTGTTCTCTTGGCAAAACTCTATTAGCCTTTGCCCTGCTTCATTCTGTACTCCAAGGCCAAATTTGCCTGTTACTCCAGGTGTTTCTTGACTTCTTACTTTTGCATCCCAGTCTCCTATGATTTAAAGGACAACTTTTTAGGGTGTTAGTTCTAAAAGATCTTGTAGGTCTTCATAGAACCGTTCACTTCAGCTTCTTCAGCATTACTGGTTGGGGCATAGGCTTGGATTACCATGATATTGAATAGGTTGCCTTGGAAACGAACAGAGGTCATTCTGTCATGCATTTTGAGATTGCATCCAAATACTGCATTTCGGACTCTTTTGTTGACCATTATGGCTACTCCATTTCTTCTAAGGGATTCCTGCCCACAGTAGTAGATATAATGGTCATCTGAGTTAAATTGACCCATTCCAGTCCTTATTAGTTCGCTGATTCCCAGAATGTCGACATTCACTCTTGCCATCTCCTGTTTGACCACTGCCAATTTGCTTTGATTCATGGACCTGACATTCCAGGTTCCTATGCAATATTGCTCTTTACAGCATCGGACCTTACTTCTATCACCAGTCACATCCACAACTGGGTATTGTTTTTGCTTTGGCTCCCTCCCTTCATTCTTTCTGGAGTTATTTCTCCACTGATAGTGTATTGGTAGTGTATTGGACACCTACCAACCTGGGAAGTTCATCTTTCAGTGTCCTATCTTTTTGCCTTTTCATACTGTTCATGGGGTTCTCAAGACAAGAATACTGAAGTGGTTTACCATTCTCTTCTCCAGTGGGCCACATTTCACTTCATGGCAAATATATGGGGA
>NW_011494606.1:7193577-7195229 GCF_000754665.1 Bison bison bison
TCTACTTTCTTCAATTTAAGTCTGAATTTGGCAATGAGGAGTTCATGATCTGAGCCACAGTCCGTTCCCAGTCTTGTTTTTGCTGACTGTATAGAGCTTCTCCATCTTTGGCTGCAAAGAATATAATCAATCTGATTTTGGTGTTGACCATCTGGCGATGTCCATGTGTAGAGTCTTCTCTTGTGTTGTTGGAAAAGGGTGTTTGCTATGACCAGTGCGTTCTCTTGGCAAAACTCTGTTAGCCTTTACACTACTTTATTTTGTACTACACGGCCCAATTTGCCTGTTATTCCAGGCATCTCTTGACTTTCTACTTTTGCATTCCAGTCCCCTATAATGAAAAGGACATCACTTTTGGTGTTAGTTCTAGAAAGTCTTGTAGGTCTTAATAGTACCGTTCAACTTCAGCTTCTTCAGCATTACTGGTTGGGGCATAGACTTGGATTACTGTGATACTGAGTGATTTGTCTTGGAAATGAACAGAGGTCATTCTGTCGGTTTTGAGACTGAATCCAAGTACTGCATTTCAGACTCTTTTGTTGACTGTGATGGTGGCTACTCCATTTCTTCTAAGGGATTCCTGCCCACAGTAGTAGGTATAATGGTCATGTGAGTTAAATTCACCCATTCCAGTCCATTTTAGTTCATTGATTCCTAAAATGTCGATATTCGCTCTTGCCATCTCCTGTTTGACCACTTCCAGTTTGCCTTGATTCATGGACCTAACATTCCAGATTCCTATGCAATATTCTTCTTTACAGCATCGGACTTTACTTCCATCACCAGTCACATCCACAACTAGGTGTTGTTTTTGCTTTGGCTCCATCTCTTTATTCTTTATGGAGTTATTTCTCCACTGATCTCCAGTAGTATATTGGGCACCTACTGACCTGGGGAGTTCATCTTTCAGTGTCCTATCTTTTTGCCTTTTCATACTGTTAATGGGGTTTTAAAGGCAAGAATACTGAAGTGGTTTGCCATTCCCTTCTCCAGTGGACCACGTTTTGTCAGAACTCTCCACCATGACCTGTTCGTCTTGGGTGGCCCTACGTGGCATGGCTCTTTGAGTTTCATTGAGTTAGACAAGGCTGTGCTCCATTTGGTCAAGTTTGGCTAGTTTTCTGTGATTGTGGTTTCATTCTTTCCGCCCTCTGATGGATAAGGATAAGAGGGTTATGGAAGCTTCCTGATGGGAGAGTTTGACTGAGGGGGAAACTGGGTGTTGTTCTGATGGGCCAGCCATGTTCAGTAAAACTTTAGTCCAATTTTCTATTGATGGGTAGGGCTGTGTTCCCTCCCTCTTGTTTGACTTGAGGCCAAACTATTCAGTTCAGTTCAGTTCAGTTGCTCAGTCATGTCCAAATCTTTGCAACCCCATGAACCCCAGCACACCAGGCCTCCCTGTCCATCACCAACTCCCAGAGTTTGCCCAAACTCATGTCCATTGAGTCAGTGATGCCACCCACCATCCTCTGTCCACCCCTTCTCCTCCTGCCCTCAATCTTTCCCAGCATCAGGGTCTTTTCCAATGACTCAAATCTTTGCATCAGGTGGCCAAAGTATTGGAGTTTAAGCTTCAACATCAATCCTTCCAATGAACACCCAGGACTGATCTCCTTTAGGATGTACTGGTTGGATTTCCTTGCAGTCCA
>NW_011494606.1:7195329-7196996 GCF_000754665.1 Bison bison bison
AGTATCTGAGGTCATTGATATTTCTCCTGGCAATCTTGATTCCAGCTTGTGCTTCATCCAGGCCAGCATTTCACATGATGTACTCTGCATAGAAGTTAAATAAGCAGGGTTACAATATACAGCCTTGATGTACTCCTTTTCCTATTTGAAACCAGTCTGTTGTTCCATGTCCAGTTCTAACTGTTGCTTCCTGACCTGCATACAGGTTTCTCAAAAGGCAGCTCAGGTGGTCTGGTATTCCCATCTCTTTCAGAATTTCCACAGTTTCTTGTGATCCACACAGTCAAAGGCTTTGGCATAGTCAATAAAGCAGAAATAGATGCTTTTCTGGAACTCTCTTGCTTTTTTGATGATCCAGTGAATGTTGACAATTTGATCTCTGGTTCCTCTGCCTTTTCTAAAACCAGCTTGAACATCTGGAAGTTCATGCTTCATGTACTGCTGAAGCCTGGCTTGGAGAGTTTTGAGCATTACTTTACTAGTGTGTGAGATGAGTGCAATTGTGTGGCAGTTTGAACATTCTTTGAAATTGCCTTTCTTTGGGATTGGGATGAAAACTGACCTTTTCCAGTCCTGTGGCCACTGCTGAGTTTTCCAAATTTGCTGACATATTGAGTGCAGCACTTTCACAGCATCATCTTTTAGGATTTGAAATAGTTCAACTGGAATTCCATCACCTCCACTAGCTTTGTTCATAGTGATGCTTCCTAAGGTCCACTTGACTTCACATTCCAGGATGTCTGGCTCTAGGTGAGTGATCACACCATCATAATTATCTGGGTCATGAAGATCTTTTTGTATAGTTCTTCTGTGTATTCTTGCCACCTTTTCTTAATATCTTCTGCTTCTGTCAGGTCTATACTATTTCTGTCCTTTGCCAGCTCTTTCAAAAGGTCCTGCACACCCATTGCCCCACTCAGTGCCCCGATGCTACAGGAGGCCATTGCTGACCCATGCCTCCACCAGAGATTCCTGGACACTCATGGGCAAGTCTGGGTTAGTGTCTTGTGGGGTCACTGCTATTTTCTCCTGGGTCCTGGTGTGCACAATGTTTTGTTTGTGCCCTCCAAGAGTCTGTTTCTCCAGTCCTGTGTGAGTTCTGGCAGTTCTACGGTGGGGTTAATGCCGTATCCAGGTCTGCTGCACTCAGCACCCCTGCCCCTGCGGTAGGGAACTGCTGACCTGTACCTCCGCAGGACACACTCAAACACAGTTCTGGCTCAGTCTCTGAGGGGTGTTTGGGCCTTGGTGTGCACGAGGTTTGTTTGAACCCTTCGAGTGTATCTGGCAGGTATGGGGTTTGATTCTAAATGTGATTTTGTCCTGACTACCATCTTGCTGGGGTTTCTCCTTTGCCCTTGGACGTGGGGTATCTTTTATTGGTGTTATTCAACATTCTTCTGTCAACAGTTCTTCAGCAGTGAGTTGTAATTTTGGAGTTCTTGCAGGAGAAGATGACCGCATGTCCTTCTACTCTGCCATCTTGGGAAGTAAGATGACATTGGAAGTAAGAAGACAGAGTAACAAGTAGGAAGATGGAGGTTCATGACCTTGTATAGGAGGCAGTGATCAAGACCATCCCCAAGAAAAAGAAATGTAAAAAGGTTGTCTGAGGAGGCCTTACAAATAGCTGAGAAAAGAAGAGAAGCTAAAGGCAAAGGAGAAAA
>NW_011494606.1:7197244-7197721 GCF_000754665.1 Bison bison bison
AAGGAGAAAAGGAAAGATATACCCATTTGAATGCAGAGTTCCATAGAATAGCAAGGAGAGATAAGAAAGACTTCCTCAGTGATCAGTGAAAGAAATAGAGGAAAACAATAAAATGGGAAAGACTAGAGATCTCTTCAAGAAAATTAGAGATACCAAGCGAATGTTTCAAGCAAAGATGGAGACAATATAGGACAGAAATCATATGGACCTAACAGAAGCAGAAGATATTAAGAAGTGGCAAGAATACACAGAAGAACTATACAAAAAGATCTTCATGACCCAGATAATTATGATGGTGTGATCACTCACCTAGAGCCAGACATCCTGGAATGTGAAGTCAAGTGGACCTTAGGAAGCATCACTATGAACAAAGCTAGTGGAGGTGATGGAATTCCAGTTGAACTATTTCAAATCCTAAAAGATGATGCTGTGAAAGTGCTGCACTCAATATGTCAGCAAATTTGGAAAACTCAGCAG
>NW_011494606.1:7198180-7238073 GCF_000754665.1 Bison bison bison
ATACCAGACCACCTGAGCTGCCTTTTGAGAAACCTGTATGCAGGTCAGGAAGCAACAGTTAGAACTGGACATGGAACAACAGACTGGTTTCAAATAGGAAAAGGAGTACATCAAGGCTGTATATTGTAACCCTGCTTATTTAACTTCTATGCAGAGTACATCATGTGAAATGCTGGCCTGGATGAAGCACAAGCTGGAATCAAGATTGCCAGGAGAAATATCAATGACCTCAGATATGCAGATGACACCACCCTTATGGCAGAAAGTGAAGAAGAACTAAAGGGCCTCTTGATGAAAGTGAAAGAGGAGAGTGAAAAAGTGGGCTTAAGACTCATCAGTCAGAAAACTAAGATCATGGCATCTGGCCCCATCACTTCATGGCAAATAGATGGGGAAACAGTGGAAACAGTGACAGACTTTATTTTTTGGGCGGCTCCAAAATCACTGCAGATGGTGACTACAGGCATGAAATTAAAAGACACTTGCTCCTTGGAAAGAAAGTTATGACCAACCTAGATAGCATATTCAAAAGTAGAGACATTACTTTGCCAACAAAAGTCCATCTAGTCAAAGCTATGGACTATTTTTCTGGTGGTCATGTATGGATGTGAGAGTTGTACTATAAAGAAAGCTGAGCACTGAAGAATTGATGCTTTTGAAAAGTAATGTTGGAGAAGACTCTTGAGAGTCCCTTGAACTGCAAGGAAATCCAACCAGTCAATCCTAAAGGAAATTAGTCCTGAATATTCATTTCAAGGACTGATGATGAAGCTTAAACTCCAATACTTTGGCCACCTGATGTGAAGAACAGACTCATTTGAAAAAACCCTGATGCTGGGGAAGATTGAAGGCGGGAGAAGGGGACAACAGAGGATGAGATGTTTGGATGGCGTTACCGACTCAATGGACATGAGTTTGGGTAAACTCTGGGAGTTGGTGATGGACAGGGAAGCCTGGCATGCTGTGGTTCATGGGGTCGCAAAGAGTTGGACACGACTGAGTGACTGAACTGAAATGAACGGAAATAATGGTGTGTAATGAAAAACCATGAAACCACAGTGACATTCATCAGTAACACCTATTCTTGTTCATGAGTCTGGATTGTGATTGTTGGTGGTTAGTTGCTAACTTATACTGGGTTGGCTGAGCAATTGTGTGAATCTGAACTGGGCTAGGGGGTGCACACTTAAAATATCTGTGATCAGCACCTAGGTAGGCTGGGGACTGGCTGGCTAGGATGGCCTCAGCTGGGATGACTTGGTTCTGGGCTACATGGTGTCTCATCTTCCAGTAGACTGGCCAAGGACTGCTCTTAGGACAGGGATAAGGCTCCAAGAGAAGAAGCAGAAATATACAAATGCTTTTACAAGACCAATTGTTTGCTATTGTTCCATCAGCCAAAGCAAAGCACATGGCCAAGGTCAGATGTGGTTAGAGAGGCACTATCAAAAGGGCTATCGAGAGGCATGAAACACCATCTACAATACCCCAGATATGTGGAATTTGTAAAATAAAATTTAAAATTTAGGAAGTCAGTAAACAAAGGCATGAACAATGCTGTGGGTGCCTGTTTGAGATATCTGCCCTGCTCCTCATCTCTGAGAACTGCCCAGCCCCCGATCACATTCTCTTTCTGGAATTTGGAAATGAAAGCCAAGAAGGTTGAGTCAGAATCTGTATGGGACTTGTAAGCTTGGGCGCTCTGGGGAGGCTGTGTTTTGCCACATGAACTAGGAGCAGGAAAATAAAAAAAGCAGCCATTCTCTCAGCCAGGGGAGAATGAATTCCATGAAGTAAAAACTGTATTAATGTCCTACTGATGCTGTAACAGATTACCATAAGCTTAGTGGTTTAAACAAGCATATTTATTATTTTACTATTTTGGAGATCAGAAGTCTGAAACCAGTTGGCAGGACTGTATTCCTTCTGGAAGCTCTGGGAGAAATTCCATTTCCTTGCCTTTTCCATCTTCTGGAGACTGCCTGCATTCCTTGATGTATGTTTGTATCACTATAACCTATGCTTCCGTTGTCACATCTTCATCTCTGACTCTGACCCCCAGCTTCCCTCTTCTAAGGACCCTTGTGATTAAACTGTGTTCCCCTGGAGAACCCAGAACAATCTCCCTGTCTCAAGATCTTTAACTTGATCATATCAGCACAGTTCCTTTTGTCACATAAACTGGCATTTGTATTCCTAATTCCATCTTTAGGGGTCATTATTCTGCCTATCACAAATACTCATGGAGTAACAAAGATGAAAGAAAAAGAAAAATAAAAGATTCCAACCTCTGGACCAAGTCAAGGTGTTCCAGTATCACTGCCTCCCATGTCATGACACATTTCTTACATTCTTATAAGAAGTCTTCTGGGTGATAGCTGCCTGGAAGCTCTGTTGAGAAGAATGCTGAAAGTTTATTGAAATGCATAATTAACAATATCTAACATGGTTATCACACGAGAGAGTTGTATTTGTTTATTTGAGATACATGTGTGTTTGTGTGTGTGTGAAAGTGAAAAGTAAAAATGTTAGTCACTCATTTGTGGCTGCCTCTTTGTGACCCCATGGGCTGTAGCCCTCCAGGTTCCTCTGTCCATGGAATTCTTCAGGCAAGAATACTGTAATTCTCCAGGCAAGGATACTGGAGTGGGTTGCCATTCCCTTCTCCAGGGTATCTTCAAAACCCAGGAATCAAACTCAGGTCTCTTGCCTTGCAGGCAGAGTCTTTACTGTCTGAGCTACCAGGGAGGCCATATATATAAACAGTTTCTTATATATAAAAAATTCTTTACATTCAGCCTTGCCAATTCTATAATTTTTAATGTAGAACAACGATGATATGTGTGTGTGTGTGTGTGTGTGTACACTCAGTGGTATGACTGAGTGTAAATAATTTTTTTTTCTTACCAAAATAGGGCTTAAACTATGAAAATTTAAATCCTTGTTAATGGTATCACAACCTGAATTAAGGGATATCCCTTTCATGTCTGCTTGTAACACATGACATGTAACTTGGGGGCTGTGGGTAGGCTGCATTTTACCATAGACAAGATACCTAGCATTTAGAAGTAAAAAAAAAAAAAATCAGTGTTTTTTCTACCCAATACTTTTCCCTTCGAACAAAACAGTAACTTTTCAGGGACGGATCACAAACCCGCGTCAAACATCCATCCTGTTCTAAGAAGCGTGGTCACAGCCAGGAGGCAATCTGGGTCACTACACAAAACACTTTTCATTGTCAGAGCACTTTCTCGTAGGAGAAAGGCGTTGGTTTCAAGAACTCCAAGTTTTGTTTCTGTCAGTTTTGTTTAGTACCATGTGCCAGGAGCTCACTTACGCCTGGATCTTTGGCCTGACTTTTATAGGAAATTTTCCCTGAGTGACACATAATAACTTCACTAATCGCTTGCTCCAGTGTTCTCAGTGACTTCCCAGAGCTGAAAGTACCCTGTTGCATTCACACCAGACAGGAAATAAGATAATATGAGCCTGTCCTGCCCCAGAATTTATGAGGAATAGAAAGGTGGACTGGGGGTGGGTATTGTTCTATTTTTTTTAATGGCATCAAAAATTGACACTGTCTTTCAGAGTCAGTGAGAACACTCAGAAGAAGAGGAAACTGACCAAGTATCTTCACTAAACAGGCTCTTTTCTAACAGCCTATGTAAAGTTCTTTTCCTGAAGAATTCTTTCCTCTCTAAAGATTCAAGGAGGCAGATGTAATTCAGTCCCCCACTGTAGCTTTTAAGCCCTGCAGAATGAGTGTTTACAAAGCAGCATCTTTTACTAGATATTGTAAAAAGAGATGTCTGAGCATCTGTTTTGCCAAGAAATTAAAGAGTCTTCGCCAAGGAGCATAAATATACTTGGCAGAAACCAAAGGCTCAGTAGCAAAGATAAAAGTAATTGTTCCCTTCAACCAATTGCTCACACTTATTGCAAAACATTTATCTTCCCCCATGGTGAGTTTTCTCCCGTCATGCAGTTGGCTCTGGGAATTCTCATCCTGGGTCTTGGAAGGTCTGTGAGGGAGACAGTGATGTTCTGAGCCATGGAATTACATCTCTGCCACTCCGGGAGCATACAGGCTCACAGAGGTTCAGTGAGTGACCTGAGACATTTCACCTCTCAACAACCTGATATTTTTTCCCCTCTAGAAATGACCAATTTTTAAGAAAGACATTTATCTTTTAACTATGTCATTCTTTTTACTGCTTTAAAATCAGATTTGATTTTCTTCGGCTCACTGGGCTTTGTATAAATGTCAGTAAGCAGAAAAGATTGTCAGCACTTTGGACAGATGATCAATTATCCGGAGATTTCTCAGCTTTACATTCAATGAAGTGACTCAACCACTGCTTATGTAAACACTGTGCTTTAAAAATTTTTTTCCTCAAAGCTTTTATATGTCCTTAAAGACTGTCGCCCTGGGAGTAAAACAACCACAATGGTTTGATTCTGAGCAAAACCTCTTTGTTCTTCGTTTTCCTATGCGTAAGCCCAAAACATCAGAAAACTAAAATTTACATACATTCACAATTAAAATTAGTTCTTTTAAACTAGTTAGAACATATTATCATGATTTAAAGGTCAAAAACTGTCTAACATTTCAACAAAAACTTGAGTCATCACCAGTAACTAAAATTAGATAATATTTCTTGGCAATTAATTCAGTTTATATACTTGACAACACTACCACTGTATTTCTTTTTAAAAGAGCCTCAAACATTTAAAGCTCACTGGATCACTGGCTTGTTTAGAACCACAGTCATTTGTGTACTTACCTCACTTTTCTTCTGACTGTGGGTTCCAAGGGGGAGGTACCTCAAAGCGTTGCCCCGGGAAACCAAACACCATTCCTGCCCTTCCAGAGCTGAGACGTGCTGGGTATGGTATCCCCACCCCAAAGTGCTGTCCTCACCCTTAATGGCCAGATTCTTCTCTCTCTTCTGCACTCACTGCTACCCTTGCTAAAAATATCAGCATTTCTTTTTATTCATTATTCAGCTTTTGTCGAAAGCTTCTAGAGCAATCACCCCAGATCCTTTTTGAAAAGGAGTAATTTACATGATGGGCTTCCCAGGCAGCGCTAATGCTGAAGAACCTGCTTGCCAGTTCAACAAGGGTGGGGAAGATCCACTGGAGAAGGAAATGGCAACCCACTCCAGTATTCTTACGTGGAGAATCCCATGGACAGAGGAACCTGGAGGGGTACAGTTCATGGGATCGCAACGAGTTGGACTACTGAAGGGGCTTAGCACACACACACATAACGTACATGATAAATCACTCCTTTAACTCTAACATGACTGAACGACTAACACTTTCACTTTTCACTTAACTCAAAACAATATACAGTAGGTTATGACTTGGGATGCTTAGGGCTGGGAGGTGGAGAACAAAGAGGAAAGAAGGTCTCTCCCAAGAGAACGATTAAGCTAGGCTATTTGGTATGATTGTGATACTGTAGTTCACTTTAAATAAAAACTTGCAGATTTTAGGTTATCGATTAGTTTTAAATGTCAAACATCCTAGAAAACATTTTTAGTACCTTAGTAATACTATTACTGATATCTTTCACCTGCAATACTACAAATAAAATGGTATGATGCGACATGGTTCTGCCCATTTTATTGTATGACAAGTAGTTATACAAACACAGGAGTTCTTTTAATCAGTCAAGCAAATCAAGTTTATTCCAGGGAAAAGAAAAAGTAAAATAGAAACTAGTTGAAATCTATGACTAAGATTTTTCAGATGAAAAATCACTAAAGAGTAACTACCTTCCACCTTTCTTTAGCAAACTTAATACACCAAAACTTGGGTTTATACAGACAATAACCTAGAAAATATTTCTTCTTTGATAACATGAAGGAAAGTTTATTTACATATTCTATTTTTCTAGTTCTAGTAAGCAGCTTTATGAATACAATTTTGGTATTATATATGTTGTGAATGGAAACAGCCTCCCTTATGAGTAAACACACATCTTCCAAGATTTTAGCAGAAAATAAAAGTTCCAAGGAAGTCATTTAGGTTTCCTGTATGTTAATTCCCACTGAAGCTCTGACTCAAGAAGAGACACACTGGCTCCCATTCTCAATCTTTAACTCCCCTTGACCCAGTTGAAGTAGATATAGTATTGTCTTTTATACTATGAATGCATATACTCATATTGCTTTTGATTTTGCTATTGTGGCTTATCATTGACATTAAAAAAAATGGCTGCGATCCAAAAGTCTACAAATAATAAATGTTGGAGAGGGTGTGGAGGAAAGGGAACCCTCTTACACTGTTGGTGGGAATGCAAACTAGTACAGCCACTATGGAGAACAGTGTGGAGATTCCTTAAAAAACTGGAAATAGAACTGCCTTATGATCCAGCAATCCCACTGCTGGGCATACACACTGAGGAAACCAGAAGGGAAAGAGACACGTGTACCCCAATGTTCATCGCAGCACTGTTTATAATAGCCAGGACATGGAAGCAACCTAGATGTCCATCAGCAGATTGAATGGATAAGAAAGCTGTGGTACATATACACAATGGAGTATTACTCAGCCATTAAAAAGAATACATTTGAATCAGTTCTAATGAGGTGGATGAAACTGGAGCCTATTATACAGAGTGAAGTAAGCCAGAAGGAAAAACACCAATACAGTATACTAACGCATATATATGGAATTTAGAAAGATGGTAACAATAACCCTGTGTACGAGACAGCAAAAGTGACGCTGATGTATGGAACAGTCTTATGGACTCTGTGGGAGAGGGAGAGGGTGGGAAGATTTGGGAGAATGGCATTGAAACATGTAAAATATCATGTATGAAACGAGATGCCAGTCCAGGTTCAATGCACGATACTGGATGCTTGGGGCTAGTGCACTGGGACGACCCAGAGGGATGGTATGGGGAGGGAGGAGGGAGGAGGGTTCAGGAGGGGGAGCACATGTATACCTGTGATGGATTCATTTTGATGTTTGGCAAAACTAATACAATTATGTAAAGTTTAAAAATAAAATTTAAAAAAAAAACTTGACTAAATTAAAGAGAACGTAGGAAATCAGGAAAATCCAGAACCCTAATATAGGCGCATTTTAAAAGTATATGTTTCTGCTCCTAAAATAACCTCCCTCTGGCCCTAAAGGACTGTAGAACTTTTTGGACACTTTGCCCGGCTTGCATCTCCTCCAGTTCCCCACTTTTCTCAACTCTGCCAAAAAAATCATGGAAATTACATCCATAAGAACCAATCTAAAATGACTTATCTTAAACACTGATTTTGACCTTTTCCTTGTATTTCTTTTCTTTAAATTTTCTTCACCCCCAAGTTATCCACTTAGGCCTACTTTCCCATCTGAGAGGCACAAATAATTTATAGAGACATGGTGATTAGAATAACAAATTGGCTACTCCCTTCTAGCCTGGGTTACTGATTCTCCCACTTTTATAGACAACTCACAAAATATAAACCCAGCTGTGTGTTATCTCCCAACTGGACAACAGCCATTGCATGCACACAGTAGTGTGGCTTGCTTCACGTACTGGCCTTGGAAGGCATAGAATTCAGTGACTCAAGTTGCTCAGGTCTCCACAGAACCGTCCTGAGTATGTGGAGGACAAAGCCCCCCACCAAATGAAACACTTGAGATTAAAGAAGCTGTAGGACTAACCATTTGAGCAGCAAAGAGGGTGGTGGTGGGGAGTCATTAGGAAAGCCCATTGAGAACTGGGATTTGACTACATGTTGTCTATGACTCAGTGTGGAAGGTTACCAAATTCCATTCATGGAATTTTATTCATTTCTGAAACATAAACTAGGGAAAAGAATTCAACAGCAACAACAAAATAGCAACAAATTCTCAGTAATTAGAATAGGTTCTGTGTTTCTACTTTCTGTACAACAACCACAGTTCAAGAGTAGTAGTTTCTTACAAACTGATTAAATCAGTATCCCAATGAGCATAGCAAAAAACGAAAACTGGTGACTTTCCATTTTTTTCAGATGGATTCTTTACTCCCTTTTAACCTCATTGCTGTCATATAAAAGTTCATTGCTCTTCCTAGGGAAAAACTTGTATTGAGAGTAAAGATGTCTTAAAGAGGCTGGTGCTTTTTAAAAATTGGTGTCTTGATCTTTATAGACTTGCCACAGATAAAATCCCTTTCACAAGAACTTGGCCATAAGCATCCCAACCCAGTGCCCTTAAATCCTGATGGGCAGCTCCATCCTAGGTATTCATATTATCTGACCTTCAGAATTATCTTCCATAAAGTATATATGGATAAAAAGGAAGATTTTCAGGGACTTCCCTGGGCTTCCTTGGTGACTCAGAGGTAGAGAATCTGCCTGCAATGCAGGAAGCACCAGAGACATGGGTTCGATCCCGGGGAGATCCCCTGGAGGAGGAAATGGCAACTCATTCCAGTATTCTTGCCAGGAAAATCCCATGGATAGAGGAACTTGGTGGGCTATGGTCCATGGGGTGGAAAAAAGAATCATGCAACTGAGCAACTGAAGACACACACACATCTGGCAGACCTGCCCATACTTCCACTGAAGGAGGCGTAACCAAAATGAAAAAAAAAAAGCAAGACTTTCAGTGCTTAACTGTGGCATTTCTGAATGAGACTTTTCTTTTTTCCAATGACTTGTCACGTTAATGTCTTAAACGATCTTCCATGAGGAAATTTTCTAGTTATTCAAGCGTCTCTTACCAGCCATGGAATGGAGCCTGAAATTGCTACTTGTCATCTCAGAATGAAACTTCAATACATTTAAACTAAATTATGATGCTTCCATAACTTCTCTTGGCTCTAAGAATTATTCTACTCAGTGATGAAATGAGAGAGAGAAGTATGCTCTGAGCAAAAGTTAGCACAAGGGGAATTGAATTCAAGTGCAAAAGCTTTAATTAAGCTTATTTATCAAGAAAGGAGGTATGAAACCCTTGGGCTCCAGCGTGGCTTTTATCTCCCAGGAGCCCACTTTCTCGTTTGGCCTGTTCCTTAGCTTGCACAATTCCTTAAAGAAAACAACTCTCATTTCTTCTGATCTCTATCATAAGCCAGATACTAATTAATGGCAAAAAATTAAATTCTTGGGGGTAATCATCCAGAGAATTATTTGGGGTTTGTTTGTTTATTTTTGCTTTGATTCCTTTTTGAAAGTTTGTTAAATATGCCAGGAAGCACTGTGCTTTGATGCTCAGGATACAGTTCCTTTTATTTTTACCAGGGGCATTTTTGCACGCACAGGACAGTGCCCCTCACCAGGTGACAAAGCAGCCTGGCTGTTTACTGTAGGAATGAAGTACCTCTTCAGTCAGTTTTCAAAATGTATACTGCTTCTGGGCCGCTTTGGGTGCTGTTTCCTCAGGACAAGCCTCTACTCTTATTAGGTCAGTAAAGACTCACAGCCCTGGAGTCTTTCCCCACCAAACACATGACCTTGAGTGTGTCCATAGGCCTAGAAGAACAACGTGAAATACCCAGACCCACCAGGCTATCCCTGCCTCAGTGCAGACATGCTCAGGCACAGATGGGCTTGATGAAGCAGCCTTCTGCCAGGAGAGCTGTTTCACCAGTTGTATTTTTTGGAGCACCTGAACCTTGACTTTCATCATATTCTAACAAAATACCTGATATTTATGATGTACTCATTATATGCCAGGCATTTAGGTAGACTTGGCTTATTTCATCTTCACCACATTCCTAAGGAGTAGGTTCCTAATCTTATAGATGAGGAAACGAAAGATCAGAGAAGTTCAGAAAGTTGCTCAAGATCATCCAGCTGAGCCATTGAACCTAGTCCCTCCAGTAGAGACTCCAGTAGAGACTAGGGTCTACTGCAAGCAGTTTGAGTCCAGAGACTGTACCATCTTTTGGGAAGTAGTTTTCTTGAAGTGAAAGACTTAAAAAAAATTTAATTTACTAAACAAACATACAATTAAGTAATAACAATGCCTACAACTTAATGCAGGGCTTTATGTGAAAATTATAGAAGAGTTAGTTGAGAATGACTGGGTTAGTTTAAAATACTGCATAAACCGCATAAAAACATACAGTGAGGTTCATACATAAACTTTCTCCTCTCTGAGGGGTTAATGAAAACCTTTCACCAGTTAAGGTTAAGAGAATCACCTTTTATCTGGACCAGTGGAAATGTTCTCCTCATTGTTCACTCTCCCAGTCTATTTATCTCACAGTGTCCTTGCCCCTAGGTGATCGGGAATTGTTCAAAGTTTAGGCTCGACATCATTATCAATAGATTACTGAGGTTTGCACACTGCCTGCTGTAGACTTTTTTTAAAAACATTTTTTTGATGTGAACCATTTTTAAAGTCTTTATTGAATTTGTTACAATATTGCTTCTGTTTTATGTGTTGGTTTTTTTGGGCGCAAAGTATATGGGATCTTAGCTCTCCGATCAGGGATCAACCCTAATTGATCCCTTCCAACCTTTGCATTGGAAGGCAAAGTCTTAACCACTGGACCACAGGGAAGTCCTCCCCCACCTTTTCCTTTCACCTCAGTGAATAGTTTCTCTCTGTCATTCTCATCTCGTCTCCTCCCCCATTGCACAATCCTGTAACGTTTTCTTTATAACTGTTCCAAGAACTCTATATCTTATATTTCTTTTTGTGCTGTGTTCTATCCTCTGTGGCAATATAAAAATTATTTTATTTTCCTTCTTCAGGCATAAAGTGTGGTTTCCTGACAGAGATCTCCAGCCACCACTGTTGGCGCCCCTTCCTATCCTCTCAGCATTCGCCTCACTGATGGCTTGGAAAGCCCGTGTTTCTCCACCTGGACAGGGAGCGTGGTTGGAGGCTGAGCCACAAGTGTTAGAGTTAGTGACCCTGAGAGTAACACTCAGTCCATTTCGTAGATGGGAAATTGAAAGATAAAACTTCTTCGCTCCTGACTAGTATAACCCTGAGGCGTATTCTCCATCATCTCCCAGGGTTCCCCAGGTGCCATGCAAATCCATGTAATACCATCAAACATACTCCTAGGCAGAGCAGTCCTGGTAGCTTCTATTCAGTCTTTTCACAGAAGGCTCAGTGGGGACTAGAGAAGCTGGCCTAGGTGAGATGGTGCCAGTGTATTAAAGCATCAGATGATACAGATGATAAATGTTGATTCTGTACAGTACTGGCAAGCATGTGAAAAACTCATTCTCACGTGACCTTTGTTGGAGTGATAAATAGTATGATTCTTGGAAGGCAATTTGGCAAAACTCTGCATATACTTTGGCCCAGAAATTTCCCTTTTAGGAATTGATTCTGCAGTGATACTTGCCCATGCATGTTTAGAAACTTTCATCATAGTGTATTTATAGTAGCAAAAACAATGTTCATCAAAAGAAACACAAACATATTGTGTTGCATTCGTATAAGGGAATGCTTCACAACCTTAAAAAATGAGATGCAGCTATATAGATTGAGGTAGAATTCTCCAAGATACACAGTTAAGAAAATGAAAAGGCCCAAGAGGAAGGGGGTATATGAATACTTATGGCCAATTCATGTTGTTTCACAGCAGAAAACAACACAACTTTGTAAAGTAATTACCCTCTAATGAAAAATAAATAAAAATAAATTTTTAAAAAATGTAAAGGCAAATTACAAAACATTGTCTCTTTAGTTTTTAAAAATTATATACAAGTAAGCCAGATCATGGTCTTCCCTTGTGGCTTAGTGGTAACGAATCTGCCTGACAATGCAGGACAGATGGGTTCAATCCCTGGATCAGGAAGATCCTTGGAGGAGGAAATGGCAATCCACTCCACTATTCTTGCCTGGGAAATCTCATGGAGAGAGGAACCTAGTAGGCTACAGTTCTTGGGATTGCAAAGAGTCAGACATGACTTAGAGACTAAACAATAGCAACAAAGCCAGATCACATAGAAAGATATTTAATATTCTGTTTTCTGGATAGGAAGATACAACATGAAAAAAATACCAGTTTTAAGTTAGTTGGGCTTCCCTGGCAGTTCAGACGGTAAAGAATCTGCTTGCAATAAATGGCATGCCATCTCGATAAAAAAATAACATCAGATTTCTTTTCTGGAGCTAGATAAATGTATTTTAAACTTTGTGTTAAAAGATAAGTGAATAAATCAGCAAGAATAGCCAGGAAAGCAAAAGTTTGAAAAGAATGAACAATATGGGGGAAAGGCATAGACCCTATCAAACATTAAACGTATTATAGAAGCCTCTATAATTCAGTTTTATGGTACTGCTACATGAAAAGACAGACCAATGGAATGATAGAAAGTACAAAACTAGAGCCAAATGATAGGGAAATATAATAAATGATATAGATGGTATTTCAAATCAGGAGAGAAGACCACTTTAAAAGTCCATCTTTTTAATTAAAAAGTTTTTGACTTAGAAAATTTAGAATGAATAGCCATTTAAACAAAGGTAAAATTGGATTCATATTTCATAGCATATGCCAGGGTACATTCTAAATGGATCAAGGGTCTAAATGTATGAAAATAACCCTTATTAGTATTAAAAGATAACATGAGTGAAATCTCTTAAAACCTGGGAGTGAGGAAAATGTTCCTATCTAGGACTCAATATCCAGACACAATAAGAAAAAAAAAAAAAGCCTTCACATGGCAAAAATCTTCATAAGCTAAGGCAAAAGACAAAGGAGAAATTGGAGGATATGTTTGCAATGTTTATCATGGAGCTTATCTCTGTAAAATATAAAGATCTATCATGCTACTGTTAAGTCATTCAGTCGTGTCCGACTCTGTGCGACCCCCATAGACGGCAGCCCACCAGGCTCCTGTCCCTGGGATTCTCCAGGCAAGAACACTGGAGTGGGTTGCCATTTCCTTCTCCAATGCATCAAAGTGAAAAGTGAAAGTGAAGTCACTCAGTCGTCTCTGACTCCTAGTGACCCCATGGACTGCAGCCCACCAGGCTCCTCTGTCCATGGGATTTTCCAGGCAAAAGTACTGGAGCGGGTTGCCATTGCCTTCTCGGAAAGATTTATCATAGACTGAGAAAAAAAGACTGGCAACCTGGGTGGAGGAAATGAGATGTTGGTTGAAGGGTACAAACCTCCATTTATAAAATGAATTAAGTTCTAGGGCTCTATGTACAGCATGATGACTATAGTTAACAATATATATACTTCTTGAAAGTTGCTAAGGAAGTAGATCTTAACTATTCTCACAACAACAAAATGGTAATTATGTGAGGTGATGGAGGTGTTAACTAATCTTATTACAATAGTCATTGTGCAATATGTGTGTCAAATGATCACCTGTACACTTATTAAACTTACACAAGGTAAGTTTAAGGTGTACTGGTGATGCCAATTGAACAATTCATCTCAGTAAAACTGGAGGGAAAATGATAACAACCTGATAGAAAACTTGGGAGAGACATGAATAGATACTATCCAGAAAAATAAAAACAGATGCCTTTTAAACACAGGAAAAAAATTTTTTACATCATTCACACTAATAAAAATTAAAATACAGTGAGATATTATTTCTCTACCAACAGATTGACAAAAATGCAAACTCCTACAATTTCTTCTGTTCACCAGGTTGTAGAGAAACTGGAACTTAAATACATTGTTGGTGAGAATGAAAACTGTGCAGCCACTGAAGATGGGAAAATTTAGCAATAATTAGGAAAATGATATGTATTTATCCTTGACTCGGTCATTCCATTTTTAGAAATGTATCCCAAAGGAAAAGATTATATATACACAAATTATTTATTGTGACATTATTTATAACAGCAGAAGATCGGAATCAGTTCAAACGTCCATCAGTGGGATATTGGCTAAAAAAAACTAAAGTGCATTCACATAGTAGAATCTATGCAGTTATAAAAAGAATTAGAGCAGCACTTGATTTATTGATATAGAATGACGCACAGGATATAGTATTAAATTACTATTTTAAAAAGCAAAGTGCAGAATAGTGTGCTAATATGCTATATTTTAGGTAAGAAAGGGGAATACATATATACAAATAAGTCCTTATATTTTCACAGTATAAATACTAAAAGATTAAGTAAAAAATTAGTAAAAATCATTACACATAGGAGAGGTAGAAAATAGAATGGAATGATCAAAGATGGAACAATATTTCTCTTAAAATACCTCCTTAAAGTTTGGCCAGAAGACATGTACTTCTTTTAACTCATTCAAAAAATTAAGTCAAAATGAAAAAATAAATCTCTATAGATTGAAAGCAAATTGGAATAAATGGAACTAATTATATGTCATATTGATAACATAGCTTTACAGAGAAAGGCAAAGCTTCAAGGAACTTCAGAATATAGTGGTTTGACCACATGTACTTGATAGGATATAGTCAGTTTATTGGAAATAATATAGTCAGTAACTGAATATAATTTTCAGTATAATTTATTAGTTTGGTTAGTAATATTTATATTATTATTACTGTTATTTTGAAACTTTTATATATTTCATGATGAAGTAAGTGATTTTGTTAATATTACAGAGAAATAAAGTTTTTAGGTTAAAAATAGACACAAGAATAAAATCGAACAATTTAAGTAAGAATTCTGTAATCATATTTTTATTGGAAATATCAATATTAGCTCATAAATTTAAAAATATATTTTCTGCCTCTGACCACTGAAAATTCCAATACCAATGATCACTTGCAATACTGAGAATGTGGTCTCTAAATATCATCTTCATTACCAGAAAAAATAAAGCAAAAAACAACACTAAAGAGAATTCTTGGAGGAATGAATAAAGTTTGCAGAGAAAAAAAGAAAGAAGAGAGAGAGAAGGAGGGAGAACGGAAGGCAGTAAGGAAGAGAGAGAAAGGGAAGGAGAAAGAGAAGGAAAGAAGAAAGAAAGGGAGAGTGAGAAAGAGAGGGGGAGGGAGGGAGGCAGGAGGGTAAGGAGGGAAGAAAGAAAATATACAACATGACCCCAGGCATTCTGCTGTGCTAGAGAATAACGAAGTGTTTTAAAGATTAACACAGTCACTTATAAAAGATGGGGGAGCCAGCTTGAATGTGCTCTCCACAGTCAATTTGAGAATCAAAAAGAATCAAGGCTAATTGATTGAAATCATACTAAATATTTTAAAAGCCAGGCATTTATAATATATTCAAAAAAGCCCTCAAGAAACAATCTGTGTCCATTGGAAATAGCTTGTGTGTGAACTCTATTACTACTGGTAATGAAAGAGGAAGAATTAGCACAAATTAGTACAAAAGAATTACTGTGCCTTTCCTACAAAAGTTCTATTTCAAAGTATTTACATAGCCCTAATTGATGTCAGAATGTGCTGCATTACTAAATGCTTAGAGCTGCTAAGTGTGGAAAGGAATGGTAGAATGCAAAAACATCTGTTCTACAAACCCTAATGAAATAGTTGATTCAGGCTATGGCCATCAACAAATGCTAAAATTCTAGAAGAAAGGTCAATGAGAACTAGACATTGGCAGTGTGCCAAGCACTGATTGCTTACTGGTTATAAGGAGGAAAGAAAAACTTCCTATTGGAGGGTTTAGGCTGACACCTTGACCACACTGATGAATCTTGCTGACCCTAAACAGTGGGAAAACTAGCTATGGTGACCCTCTTTAGCTGCTGCAATCTGAAGGACGTGGCACCATCTGTGAAGCAGTCTTGTAAAAAAAAAATCAATTCTTGGAGACAAGAGCCAAATAGCAAGAGCACGGGCTTGTGCTGGTACTACATTGGGGATTATTCCCTGCAGTGCAAAGTTCAGGATAAGGGGTGCTAAACACAGCTTAGGCTCTAAGTGGCTTTTTACAGGTTCGCAGAGACATCATCTGCTGTGCAGTGAATTGTCTCTCCCCAAGCTTCCCAGGTGGTGCTAGGGGTGGGGAGCCCACCTGCCAGTGTGGGAGACATAGCAGCCTGGTTTCCATCCCTGGCTCAGGAGGATCCCCTGGGAGGGGCATGGCAACCCACTCTGGTGTTTTCGCGTGGAGGATCCCATGGACAGGGAAGCGGGCTGCAGTCCAGGGGATCGCAGAGAGTTAGAAAGGACTGAGGCGACTTAGCCTGCATAAAATTCATTTGTTAAAGTCCTATCTTCTAGAACCTCAGAATATGACCTTGTTTGGAAACAGTGCTGTTGAAAATGGAACTTAGTTAAGATGAGGTCGTACTGGATAGAGTGGCCCCTGATCCAACATGACTGGTGTCTTTATTTTTTTAAAAAAAGGAAGAGGGTGGAGTTTGGACACAGCCACACACACAGGGAGGACATCGTGTGAAGACGAAGGCAGAGATCAGTGTTATGCAGTGTCCATAAGCCCAGGGACACCACAGATGGCCAGCATGCCACCAGAAGCTGTGTTATGGGGAAGAGCCAATTACAGCTTCATTTGGATCCTTTTCTTTAACCTTTGCTTCCTGTTGCTTTTGTTCACTGAAAGGACACTGCCCATACAAAGTAGCCTGCCTCAGGAAACCCTACCTCTCTGCCTGAATGTTAAACCAAAATGCCTTTGTTCAGGCCCCTGTCCACCTGTGGGTGGCAGGATGGAAGAAATAAACACAGTCTCCTAGGATTGCCATTATAGGAGATATTTGTAAGATTAATGGTTTCTTTACTTTGTTTCCTCACCTCCCCCCATTTCTGTTCTATAAAAGAACCTGGCATCCAGACCCCAATAAAATGGTTATTTTGAGTCATTACTCTGCCACCTTCTCAGTCAGCTGAGTTTCCAAATAAAGTCATATTCCTTGCCTCAAAAATAAAAAAAAAAAGAAAATCAATCCTGTAAAAAAGAATGAAATAATCCTGTTTGCAGCAACATGGATGGACCTGGAGATTATCATACTAAGTGAAATAAGTCAGAGAAAGACAAATATCGTATGATATCACTTATATGTGAAACTCAAAAAATGATATAAATGAACTTATTTACAAGAACAGAAATAGATATACAGATATAGAAAACAAATTCATAGTTAGCAAAGGAGTAGGGGGGTGAGGAGAGGGAGATAAATTAGGAATTTGGGATTAACATATGCACACTACTATGTATTAAATAGATAAAAAACAAGGGCCTACTGTATAGCACAGGGAACTATATTCAATGTAATGGCTTATAATGGAAAAAAATCTGAGAAAGAATATATATATACACAATAATTGAATAACTGAATCACTTTGCTGTACACCAGAAACTAACACAATATTGTCAATTAACTATACTTAATTTTTTTAATGGTTAAAAAAAAGGAAATCCTGAATCTCAGTAACTGTGGAAAGAATTTTTTTTTTACAATTGTAGGAAGGCAATCAGAAAAACTGAAAACCTACTGAATGTTGTAGGGATTGTTGTCAATTTTGTTATGTGCAATTAGCTTTTTGTGTGGAGCTGTATTGAGTACTCTGTATGGAAGGATTTAGGGTTGAAATGTCATGACATCTAGGATTTGCTTTAAATATTTCAGCAAAGAAAAGGATAGATTTAGAAAAGCATGAAATATGGCAAAATATCGATCACTATACTCACGGAGAAGTGTTTGCAGAAAGAGTTCATTATAATCTATTTTCTGAAATTTTTTGAAAAAATTTAAAAGGGACAACTTGTAAAAACTAAAATTTGAGGACATTCCACTTCTATTCTTAAAATATACATGTATTTTCTTTGTATAGAGGAAGTTTGCTTTTACTCATTCATTAATCAGTATATATGTTCTATGACTGGTGCTGCTCCTCACGTTGGGAATGTAATCTAGGCCCTGATGGGAGCCTACACTGGAGACAAGGAAGCAAACATTAACTTAATTGTGAAATTAATTACTTAACTGAAGCTGTGATGAGACCTCAAAGGAGAAGTCTAGGCTGTGAGGAGAATATCTAACACCAGGAGATCTGGCCTTGGCTGGGGAAGTGATGGCCAAGCCAAATGCAGGAGAAATGTACTTTTCCCAAATGCAATAGAACCCTGGGAGCTCATGAAAAGAAGCAGCTGAATACTTGGTAGCAAGAGAGGACTTGAAGGTTTGGGGCTTGGAGCCAGCTTCCAGATGGGCCCAGGGGCCAGTCAGGTGTAGACAGAATCTCTAGGGACCCACACAGATGCCTTGTCATATGTTAATCTGTCAGGAATATGGGCTCCTTACCAAGCCTGACCAGACAGAGGCAGTAAGGCAGGGAGAGAAGCTGGTTAGGCATTTCCTGATTGAAGTCAGCGGTGCTCCATTTGCTGATGGAGAGAGCTGAAGGGCCAGCTGGGAAAAGCTGGGAGAGACAGGGCCAGGGAAATGGGGCCAGGCTCTCCCAAACACATATAAACTTGGATGAAAGGTCAGACTCCAGCTTATTTACAAACAACAGTGCATTACTTGAATTCCCCAAAGCAATACTCCTAGAGGAGTATTAACTATTAGCTAGGAGTCCTTCCAGACTGCAAACTTGTCTCGGAGCAATAGTAAAACATCTTGTTTCTTCTGTCCAAAAGAAGCAGTTGGATTGTCTCTTGGCTTTGGCTAGGCAAATAACATCCTCCTCGAAACAAACCTGTCTGTCTCCTTATCCTTTAAAGGTGGAACAACTGTGGTGAGTCTAAAAGAGCCTATACCTATGGCTTAATCCTTTAAAAAAAAAAATTCTTTCTTTCTTTCTTTCTCTGCATTGGGTCTTAGTTGAGTTGCAGCATGTGGGATCTCTTGTCGCGGTGCAAGCACTCTCTAGGTCTGGCGTGTGGGCTGTAGTAGTTGTGGTACATAGAGATTCAGTTGCCTCGTGGCATGTGGGGATCTTAGTTACACAACCAGAGATTGAATCTGTGTCCCCTACGTTGCAAGGTGGATTCTTAACCACTGGACCACCAGAGAAGTCCCCTTCTTTTTTAAATTATGAAATACTTGAAGAACATGTGAAGTGCAGAGTAATATACAATGATACTTGCCACTTAGATATTAAAAGTTTAACAGATGATTCATGTATTTGTTATTTAAGAATAAAACTTTACACATATAGTTGAAGTCCCTTTCATATCATTCCCTGAAGCTAGTCTCCTTCCCTCCTGGAGGCAACTACTTTCCTGAATTTACTGTATATAGATGGAAAGGTGACTTCACAGATACGAAAATCATGTGTATGTGAAATGTATATGAATATACATGTATGAGAAATATAACATCCACAAATAACATACAGTATAGTTTTTCTCATCTTAAACAATTTTTACAATAAATTATCCAAGTCCTATCACACTATAAAGTTTTAGCCTGCAACATGTTTTGGTCACTTAATATTGTTTTTTCAAGATTCATAATATAGCCCGTTTATTCAGTTTAACTATGGTTGTATTCCATTATGAGGACACACTATAATTTGTTCATTCATTAGACCTGCTAGTAGGAATTTTAAACTTGTAAACTTTCAAATATTACAGGTTATACTGCTGAGTGAACCTCCTTGTGCGTTACTTTAAGTGTATAGGTGCAAGGGTTTCTCTAAGATTGACTCCAACAAGTGGAATTTCTGCTTCCAACTTTTAATCTAAGTATTACTCTAGCATCTTTAGGTGCAGAATGTATCTTCAAACTGCTTTGACCTTGGGGGTGACCGAGATATTCAGCAGAATCAAGGATGGTTGGTGGATTATACCATCTTGTGGGATAATTAATATTCATTTATGAGACATTAGGACATTGCTTCCTTGCTCACTTGCTTTATTAATTACAATGTTCTTAATTAGTTAAGGGTTATATAATTATTTACATATTATAATTTACCTACCATAAATAACTTTCAATTTTGTTGGTATATATACTCCCTTCATCCCAGGTTATTTAATTAAACAAATCTTAGTTCCCCTGGGGAAATCTTAGACCTGCATAGCCTTCTCATCTTTCATAAAAAAAAAAAAAAATCATCTCTCAGTCGTGTCTGTTTGTGACCCCATGGACTGTAGCTCACCAGGCTCCTCCATCCATTGGATTTTCCAGACAAAAATACTGGAGTTGGTTGCCATTTCCTTCTCCATGGTCCCAAGAACTATTTTTCTATCAAACTGCAAATAAATTTACAGGTTTTCTTATTTTATATTAATAAGGACTGCTCAATCCAAGTATTGGATCTCTAAAAGGTAGTTGATGCTATGATACTGTGTTAACTTCAGCTGTAAACCAAGAATCTCAATATTTTAGCTATTCTGTGATTTCTTCAAGGAAATCCACTTAAATAACATCTAGAACCCAGCTGAAATAACCCGTAAAACCTAAACTTCTGAATTACTAAGCATGATTTGTGTTATTGTTGTTTAGTCACTAAGCTGTGTCTGACTGTTTTGCAACCCCATGGATTGTAGCCCGCCAAACTCTTCTGTCCATGGGACTTTCCAGGCAAGAATACTAGAGTGGGTTGCCATGTCCTTCTCCAGGGGATTTTCCCAATCCAACGATTGAACCCAGGTCTCCTGGGCATCGCCTGTATTGCAGGTGGATTCCTTTACTGCTGAGCCACCGGGGAAGCCAAGCATGATTTTAATTATTAACATATTAAATGTTAACGTAAATAATTACCATTAAAGCATTTCATTACAACCATTTATATGTACAAATCGTATATTACCTAGAAAGATATGAGAGAAAAGAAAATAATCCAATGTTAAGAGCAAAATAAATCAATAATTAGTGCAAATTATGAATTGTTGGATTCCTTTGTATCTCAGTTGGTAAAGAATCTGCCTGCAATGCAGGAAGACCCAGGTTCAATTCCTGGGTAGGGAAGATCTCCTGGAGTGCGAAACGGCAACCCTGTATTCTTGCCTGGGAAATCCCATGGAGGAGCCTGGTGGTCTACAGTCCATGGGGTCGCAAAGAGTCTGACATGACTGAGCAACTAAACCCAGAACAGCACGTGAACTGATGAAGAGGTCTCTAATGACTGTTCATAGTTCATTTTTTTTCCTTTTTGTCATTGTCTTGTTTTCCATCCACAAGTAGATAACGAGATGACTCTTTCATTCATATTTGCTTGGGGGAAATGTGAGAGCTGATGTGTAGCTTTAGTTAAACTGATTAAACTGTTGGTTTGAGTTCATTTAATTCAGTTAGTTAAAATAAATCAGGTTGTCTCAACTTAGACCACCATTAGATGATATTATCTGGCAAAAAATATATATAAGTTTAACTCCAGTGGAATGCAGTGGGAATAAGTAGAATGTGTTGTTCATCCCTGTCTTCATAGATATTCCCTAAACTTCTGACGACCTGATGTTGTTCCAGAATGGGCCAGAAACCCTAGATTCTCTCCCATTCAAAGTTGTACTGCTGAGGCTGAATCAGAAGGAAGCAGCCCACAATTTGTATATCAGCACCAGTAATTTTTAAATTGAATAAGCAAGTTCTGAAGGTCATAGCGAGATGAGATAAGGAAAATTTATTCAGCCTTATGGATACTTTTATTTCCTATGCAGAGGATCTGTGCTTCCTGAACATTTCGTAAACACAAAGGTACCCCGCCATAAATAATAATCATGTAAGCTGGGTATCATATTTCATTCAGATGGAAACAAATGCTTAATTTTTCTGAGAAAAAAGCCTGTGTTTCTAGGCATTCCCTATCGGTGCTATTTATGTGTGGTCAGTTTTGAGAGGCAAGATTGCATTTGTGAAAAAATGTTGTTGCTAATTTGCACTTAGACTGGATCCACAGTCAAGAGCCTCTAACTTGAGCAAATGCAGAGACAGGGGGCTTCCCTTCCCACCATCTCCATGTACAGGGCAGCCTCAGAGACTGAAGTCCAGGCCCCAAAATAGCTAATTTTTTTTTCTTTAGTATTTACTTTGTGCCAGGCACTGTTTATGTGCTTTTAAAATGTAGGGCTTCCCTCATAGCTCAGTTGGTAAATCATCTGCCTGCAATGCAGGAGACCCAGGTTCAATTCATGGATCTGGAATGATCCTCTGGAGACGAAATGGAAACCCACTCCAGTATTCTTGCCTGGAGAATCCCATGGACAGAAGAGCCTGGTGAGCATAGTCATGTGATTGCAAGAGCTGGACACAACTTAGCGACTAAACCACTACCACCAAAATGTATTAATTTGCCGAATTCTCATATAAGCACATGCTGCTGCTGCTGCTGCTAAGTCGTTTCAGTCGTGTCCGACTCTGTGCGACCCCATAGACTGCAGCCCACCAGGCTCCTCCGTCCATGGGATTTTCCAGGCAAGAGTACTGGAGTGGGGTGCCATTGCCTTCTCCATGGGTTAGATGCTATTATTATCTCCATTTTACAGATGAGGAATTTGAGACAGATTAAGTACCGTATCCATGTTTCACAGTTCCAGAGCTAGTCCTCTCAAGCACTAAACCACACTATTTTTTCACAGCTCCAGTAGGGCCAGTCAGGTACAAAGCCCTCAGGGAGACTAGATCGCTTCTGGAGCCATTCTAGTTTTTAAGACCCACTACCCAGACTCAAAATCTGAAGGAAAACACAAAAACCCAAAAACCTAAGGGTTCGACCTGCCATTCATTTTGAGATAACCATCAAAAAGTCCTGGAAACTCTTCAAAACAAAGTTGGTTTGGAGCTTCCTGTGTTTTTCTCAAGATTGAAATGTCATTAACCCCATAAACAATTCTTCAAATGCTAATAGTTGTACCACTGAAAAGGAGGGGAGATCTCCTGGTCAAATAGACTTGGGAAAAAAAATAGCATCTACAGAAGATTCACAATGAACCATAATGAATATGAATCTATATTGAAGGCTCATAGAAATCTTGCGGTAAAGAAATTTGTTTAATTTTGTTTTATTTCCCAAAGTTGTTCTTCTTAACATTTCCACGGAGCATCATTTGTGACCAGTGCTCCAAGAATGAGTAGGCCAGTGACCCCTTAAGCCTGGCATGGGAAGATATAGATAGATCCTCTCTGGTCTGCCATGCCTTGAAAACACTGCACAAGAATTGTTACCACGCCCACATCACCTCTCCTCCGAGCCTGGCATCAGGAAGTCTTCCTCCTCTAAGAACTTCAGCAGGGCCTGGGTTCTGAGACTGGCACTCCACACCCCCAGCCTAGGCTTAGGTTCCTAAGCTTCCTTGATCTTTTCTACCAATAGCTTGAGGTATGACCCTGAACAACTTGAAAATGAGCCATTCAGATCTAACCCCAAACCCTGGGAGCCAAGACATTTTGTTTTGGATTTTTGGAAGGTATTTGGCAATTTTCCATAGAAGTGGTTCCTCAAAAAAAAAAAAAAAAAAAAAGAAGAAGTGGTTCCTCAGTAAGAAATGAGTCATAAACATCCATTATGGACAGGAGCAACTGGGTAATAATAGACCAGAGACACTCTGTCCTTATGACCTTTGCTCCAAAGTGGTGCTAAAATGAATTAAGTTTGTTCCCACAGTAGATTATTCAGTGTTTCTTGGGGGTATGAGAAACCTAGAAATTTCACAGCAAGCCACAGATGAATTGCTGTTCAGTCAAGTCACACAATCAATAGAAAGTTAAATTCCTCTATGGCCAAACATGACATCTAGTTCTCAGCTTATCAAAGAACACCAAGGCAGGAAGTGACCACGTTACAAGTATCTACTGCTCCATGGCTTCCGTGGTAGCTCAGTCAGTAAAGAATCTGCCTGCTGTGCGGGAGACCCAGGTTCAGTCCCTGGCTCAGAAAGATCTCCTGGAGAAGAAAACAGCAACCCAGTCCAGTATTCTTGCCTGGGAAATCCCATGGACAGAGGAGCCTGGAAGGCCACAGTCCGTGGGGTCACAAGAGTTGGACACGATTTAGTGATTAAACCACCACCACTGGTCCACCCAACCGAGGATCTCAGAACATTTAAAAAGTGTCAATAGATTAGAATTTTCATTTACTGAAGCAAAACAATACATAGGCTAGTGAAGTTGTTATATAATATCCGTATCATCTTCTTTTTCAGTTGCTAGGGTAATTGAGGTACAATTGACATACAAACAGCTGCACATACTTAATGTGTACAGTTTTGATGAGTTTGGAAATTACACATCTGTAAAGCTATCACCACAATCTATGCCATAAATATATCCATCACCTCCAAAACTTTTCTCCTACAAAATTATTATTATTATTTGCATGTATATGATAAGAACGCTTAACATAAGTTCTACCCGCTTAGCAAGTTTTTAAGAGAACAAGACAGTGTGGCCGCCTTTAGCCGCTGCACTGTGAAGTAGATCTCTAGGGCTTATCCATCTTGCATAATTGAAAGTTAGTACCCTCTGACTAACACCTCCCCATTTTCCTGTTCCCCCCAGCTCCTGTTAACCACCATTCACTCTCTGCTCCTATGGATTTGACTATCTTAGATTCCTCATGTAAATAGTGTCTTGTAGTATCTGTCCTTCCTTGTCTGCTTTATTTCACTTAGCATAATATCCTCTGGGTCCATCCATAGTGTCACAAATGGCAGGATTTCTTTTTGAATACTGAATAATATTCCACTGTATATTTATATTTTCTTTCTCCATGAATCTGTCGATAGACACTTAGGTTGATTCCACATCTTGGCTATTGTAAATAGTGCTACAATGAACATGCGAGTGCAGATAGCTCTTCAAGATTTTGATTTTAATTCCTTTGGATGTATATAGAAGTGGGGTTACTGGATTGTATTATACTTGTTAAATGTTATCCATAAAAATCTTGAAGAAGATTAATGACTTTTTTTTTTTTTGGTTAATGTCATTTTGTTTTTAAGTTGTAATTTTCATAAGAATTACATGAAACTTCTCATCAGATTGTTATGGTAATGACCTAAAACTGTTATTATAACAAGTAAAATATGCACAATGCAAAGGGGGCTAACTGTATGACATTGGCCAGATTTCTTTGTTTCTATGGCTTTAGTCTCCTCATATCAAAAGAGAGAATTCAAGGAGAAAACGGTTAAGCTTCTTTTAAACTCTGAAATTCTATGAATATACTGTAACCTGTTATGAAAGTGGAAATGATCCGTTATGTAGAATTACATAATTTATATTGAACTTTTCCCATGGAATTGCCTTAATTCCCCCAAAGAAATGGCTGTAACTGCATAGTGGGTTCTTTAAATTTTATACCTCCTCATGATCAAGGAGAGAGAGAGGTCCCTTTCATTTTATAATAGTACTTATCAGGCTCCAGGTGCTCTAAATGTTCTATTTAATTCTCACAACAACTGCACAAAGTAGGCAGCATTCTTCCAATTTTTCAACTCAAAGGAAACTGACTCTTAACAAGGCTTATTACTTGCTCAAGTTTGCTGGATTTTGGACCCAAGTCCTCCATACCCTTAAATACTCTATTATGGTGCCTCTCAGCATTCGACAGATATGTGCTGGGCACCATATTGGACCTCTGGAGGTTAAACACATGATTAGACATGGTTCCTGTGCTCAAGGAGTTTATGATTTAACAGGATAAACAGGATCCAATCAAATAGGTAAAATATAAAGGAGAATTAATTGCAATAGGAATTTAAAACATCACTTCCCTGGTGGCTCAATCAGTTAAGAATGTGCCTGCAATACAATAGACCTGAGTTTGATCCCTGGGTCAGGAAAATCCCCTGGAGAAGGGAATGGTAATCCACTCACTATGCTTTCCTGGAGAATTCCATGGACAGAGGAGCCTGGTGGGCTGTAGTCCATGGGGTCACAAAGATTCACACATGACTGAGTGACTAACACTTTCACTTTCATAGTGATTAGAGACAGAGTGAATAGCATGAGCACAGGTATCAGAGACGAAAAGTACAAGATAGATCCCAGAATGTTGATTAATTCTGGACTGCCAGAGAGGAGAAAATTTGAAAGGAGGTAGGAGGTGATGCAGTCAGAATGGAAGTTAGAGATGGTTAAAGAAGAACTTTAAATTTCCAGCCTAGATTTGACTGTATTCATTCCAGAGAACAATTGATATTTTCAAGCAGGAGAGTGCTTTCAATAAAGAAGTCTGGAAGTGGTCTGCAGTGAGAATTGAAAATGGGTGAGCTTGAGTGAGCAAGAACATTAAGGAAGCTGGAATCTATGAAGGCTGAGAACTCCAGCCATGTGGTAGAGAACTGAATCAGGGCAGGGATAGAGGGACTAAGGGAAAGGGGATGGATGGGAAGTGAAATTAACAAGAGTTGGCAAACAAATGTGGGGCATAAGTAAGACTGACTCTTCAGATTTTTCACTCTGGTTGATTAGAAAAATGATGGTGTTGGCATCAGAAATGATAATGGAACTCAGAAAGGAACCGAGAAGGAAGAGGGCTTAAAGAGAAATGATGAATTCAATTATGGATATACCAACATGTATGTGTTCACAAAAAATTCAGGAGCAAACACCGAGTAGGAACTGAAAGTGTGGGACAGATTATCAGAAGATCAGTCAGAGTGTGTCCCATGCAGGAAGAACTGAAGTCATGTAAGTACCATGGGAAAGAAATCATTCATTCATTCAATTAATTTTTATTGAGCCCTTATTCTGTACCAAACACAGGATCTCTGTCTGAGATCTTAGGGACACAAGAGTAACAGAGGTCTTGCCTTCATGGAATTTATTTTCTAGAATGTAGACCAAAGAGAAGGGAAAAAAAGGTAGAATTTAGAGAATATATACTCTTAGAAGATGGAAGAGGAAGAAAAGCAAGACAGAAAACAGAATTTCATGTCTCAGATATTGAAGGAGGAGAAATGTTAAGAAAGAAAGAGTAGAAATATTATAGATAATTACTGTTATTATAATTCATAAACATTCATTAAGTGCCAGACCAAAAAAGAATCTACTTTCAGAGAGATTACATTCCAGTAAAAAGCAAAGGTAAACAAATTAAGCATGATAATTATTCATTGTCATAAGTGTCATAAAGAAACAGGATGAAGAAGTTGGGAGAGGGCTGTAGAGTCTGCCAGATGAGAGCTCTTAAAGAAGCGACATTTGAAATGAGACCCGCAAATGGTTAGCTATTCCAGAGCTGTGGAAAGAATGTTCTAGGTAGATAGAACAACAAAAACAAAAGTGTGAAGTCATTAGAAAGGGACATCAGAGAAGCAGAAAGGAGACCAGTGTGGCTGGGGCCTACTGAACAGGCAGAGGACTGGTATGAAATGAGGCTGGACAAACAGCTGCCAGGAGGCCAGCAGAGAGTTTGTTCTGTGACAGAGAAGACAAAGAAAGGGCCAGATTTGGACCGTTTAGACGAAAATCCGTAGAATTTGTTGAGATAGGCTAATCAGGTGGATCCTGGTGCCATTTCTTTTGATGTGAAAAGATGGAGAAAAATACATTAGCATGATAAAGAAATCTATTTAGGATATATAAAATTTAAGAGAACTATATTGTTTTCTAGTTGGAGATGTGCTCCATGGTGTGTGCTCAGTCACTTTAGTCATGTCTGACTCTTTACGACCCCATGGAGTGGGGCTTGCCAGGCTCCTCTGTCCATGGGGTTCTCCAGGCAAGAGTACTGGAGTGGGTTGCCACTTCCTCCTCCAGGGGATCTTCCTGACCCAGGGATTGAACTCGGGGCTCCCGCACTGGAGGCTGATTCTTTACAGACTAAGCTACCAGGGAAGCAATACTCCATTTCCACTTCCTTTCTAGCTCCAAAAGAAAGTCTCTGTGAAGTATCTAACTGGTATGATTTGAGCTCAGAGTCCACATGCAAATAGACTCCTAAGACTGCATGTTACCTGTCACATTCTGATTCTTGTGGCTGGAGGTAATGGGGCCAAGAAAGTATGCGGGGTCCATTACTAGAAAGAAGGTGGCAGGGTTTCCACATAGACAAGGAACAAAAGCATCTAAGGCAGAAGAGCTGACCCTACTCCTGCTCATATGGCAATTTTTTTTTCTGGTGTCTTCTCCACTAACACATCACAACAATTTGTGTTTTGTTTTATAGAGACAGAAGTCACACTACAAAATGGTAGCTGTATGTGAGCATCTTTGCCAAAACAGGCTGATTTTAATTATATAGCCAGTTGGCCATCCCTAGATGATTCCCACTAAGAGGCAGAAAGGCTGAAACATAAGCTGCCAACTTGTTATAAGTGTTCATTCATTTCCTCATTAAACAAGTACTTAATAGTTAGTAGTTAATATGTGCCAGGAGATGTGAATATACATTGATGTGTAAGACAAAGACTTTAATCCTGTAGGGGAGATTAGACATGAACATAGACAGTAATGCAATAGAGAATGGGTTATATGCCATTTGAAGCAAAGTCCTCTCTAGGAACCTAGCAGTGATAATTTCAGGAGGTGGTACTTATGTAGAAGGGAAAGAAATATGAGAGAAGAAGTTTTGCCAAAGTATGAAGACAAGAAGGGCTAGATGGAATTACACAGTGGTCAAAATATCTGGTGAACTGGATACTAAGTTTGTGTTTGTTATTGTTATTGATGTCTAGTCACTAAGCCATGTCCTACTCTTTGTGATCCCATGGACTTTAGCCCACTAGGCTCTTCTGTTCATGGGATTTCCCAGGCAAGAATACTGGAGTGGATTGCCAATTCCAGGGAATCTTCCTGACCCAGGGATCAAACCTGAGTCTCCTTCATTGGCAGGCAGATTCTTTACCACTGAGCCACTGGGGAAGCCCCAAACTTGTTTACAAAGCAGTAAGATATAGGAGTTGATGATTGCCATTGGGAAAAGATGACGGAAGGCCTTGAATGCCAGGCTTGCAGGACTGGACTGAACAGAAGCCTTCTCAGTGTCTGAAGGGAGGAATGACCAGATCCAAGCAATGCCTTAGGAAGATTCGCTTGGTGGTGAGTTGGGGTGACAGGGAGGAGTCAAGAGATCACAGCAGCCTCTGTGCTTGAGTGATAGAGCTGGGCTCAGGGGAAGATGGTAGCACTAGAGGGAAAAAAAGATGGATGGAAGAGAGGGTATGAAGAAAGGTTTAACTGGACTTGAGGATGGGAGGTAGAGAGAGCTTCAGAAAGGAAGGAAAAGAGAAAGTGGTCAAAAGTGACTAAGGTTTGGGGCTTAGTAAAAAGGAAAAAAGGCAGTTTTACTTCAGAAACAGGAAGGTCGGGGGATTTGGGGAAGGCATAGTTAGCTGATTACAGACCTAATTTATTGAGTCTGAGGCACCACGAGGGCAGCCTGGAGTAGCTTTCCAGAAGTAGGCTGGGCATGTGGAGTTGGAGCCAGGAAAGCCATTGCACTGGAGCAAAGCTTCTTTGGGTAGTGTTAGCTGGCAGGTGAGCACTGAAGATGTGACAGCCTGGGCTGAGGGTGTTTGGGAGGGGCTGAAGTCAGGACCTTTGGAAGCACACTTAGGGATCTGGTAGTGACAGGAATCAGAGCAGAGTCTGGGAAGGTCAGAGAATGAAAGAGAAAATGTGCTTGCAAGAGAAGTCAAAGAATGATCAACCAAATCTTTGGTGATGATTAACCTGGTTTCAGAGAAACAATTATCTTGTGGCAAATTAAAAACACATCTTTCATCCTTGCTCAACCGCCAGGAGCAGATCCTGAGGCTGAGGAGAGATTTGCAAGCAAACGGTGCTACCAGTTAAGCAAGATTTGGGTCTCTAGTTTGAACAGGCACTTGTCACATGGGTTAGACTAAAAATCTCTCAGGTTTCTAGGAGAGGGAAGGCCTTGACCCCATAGGCAGGGTCTGGACTGCCTTGAGGCTTCCTTCTGGAGTCTATTCAGGAGTGGACGTGGAGCTGGAGTAAAGGGAGCCAAGAAACTTGACATTCAAAGAGAGGAAGTTCACACACGGGCAGATTGGAGGGCTGGATTATTTAGGGAAAGGGGAGACTTACGGTAGGGGAATTGGAATACCACATCCAGAAGACACTTTTGTTTTCCTCCGAGTGTGTTTTATTAGGAGAAGGGAAAGAATTAGGAATGAAAATTAAAAAGGGAACTATATGAAAACAATGATATTTGAAGTAGTAAATTCCAATTCCTTATTCAGAAACTTGAATATTGCATTATGTGTAAATAACCTGCTTTTAAAAATAACTGGAAGTCACTTATTTCTAGAAATAAAAAAAAAAATGCATGCTGAAACTAGAAAGTGTGGAAACATACACGCACACAGTGCAAAGAAAATCAGATCACTTCTAACCCCAATTTAGCTGTTAAATGTTGGTATATAAAATTCCATCTGCAATTGAACAATTAGGATTTTTCCAGTTTTTTTTCAGTTCTTTAATATTATTAACAACATTCTGACAAATACTATTATACGTTCATTTTGAATACTTGTTTTAATAATTTCTTAACATAAATTCATGTAAATAGATGGGCTGGGTAAAAAGAGAGGCAACTTTCAAAAGCTTTTGGTAAATATTGACAAGTTACTCTTCAAATAATTATACAAATTTGCTCTTCCACCATCATTGTAATAGAGCGCCCATTTCCCCTCATATTCTTGTCAAATCTTATATATTAACTTGTATTTAATTAAATACATAGCTTGGTTGAATTTTGTCCCCTAACATTATTGACCATTGGCGTTTCTTCTTTTTATCAGTTTTAGTTTTTTAATTTGTTTTCTTTTCTTTTTTAAAAAAACTTGTTGGAGTAGACTTATAATGTAGTGTTTAGTTTCAAGTGTACAGCAAAGTGAATCAGATATGTATATTTATTTATTTTATGTACAGAAGTGTGTATATGTTAATTCCATTCTCCTAATTTGTCCCTTCTCCCCACGTTTCCCCTTGGGTAATCATAAATTTGGTTTTGAGATCTATGAGTCTGTCTTTGTTTTGTAAATAAGTTAATTTGTATCACTTTTTAAATTAGATTCCACACATAAGTGACATCTTATGATTTGTCTCTGTCTGACTCACTTCACTTAGTGTGACAATGTCTATGCCCATCTGTGCTGCTGCAAATGGTATTATTTTATTCTCTTTAATGACTCAGTAATATTCTGTTGTATAAATGTACCACATTTCTTTATACATTCATCTGTCCAGGGACATTCAAATTGCTTCCATGTCTTAGCTATTGTAAATAATGGTGCAGTGAACATTGGGGTGCATGTATCTGTTTGAATTACATTTTTTTCCAGCTATTAGCCAAGAAGTGGGATTGCTGGATCATATTGTAGTTATATATTTAGCTTTTTAAGCAACCTTCACACTGTTCTCCATAACGAAAAGAAAAGTGAAAGTTTAGTTGCTTAGTTGGGTCCTGACTCTGTAACCCTATGGACTGTAGCCTGCCAGGTTCCTCTGTCCATGGGATCCTCCAGGCAAAAATACTGGAGTGGGTTGCCATTTCCTTCTCCAGGGGATCTTCCCAACCCAGGGATTGAACCCAGGTCTTCTGCATTACAGGCAGATTCTTTACCGTTGAGCCACCAGGGCAGCCATAATGGTTTCCACAATGATTGTACCAATTTACATTCCCACCAACAGTGTAAGAGGATTCCCTTTTCTCCACATCCTCTCCAGCACTTATTGTTTGTAGATTTTTTTTATGATGACCATTCTGACTTGTGAGGTGATCCCTCTTTTGTAGTTTTAATTTGCATTTCTCTAGTTATTAGTGATGTTGAGCAGCTGTTTTTGGCCATCTGTAGATATCCCTTCTTTTGTGAATGGCTTACGTGTGTATTTTCCCCATTATTCTTTTGGAGATGTACATCTTTTTCTTATTTTTTAAGAGTTTTTTATATGATAAGGATATCCATTCTTTATCTGTCACATACATTACAATGTTTTATTCACAATGTTCTATCTTCTGGTGTTGGAATTAATCTCAAAATTTTTTAAATGCATTGAAATATTAAAAAATTTTTAAATATATAGTTACATATGTCAATATTTGTGGTTCTTGCTATGTGTGTTATACTTAGAAAATTCTTTCCCACAACAAGACTGAGACATATTCACGTATATTTTCTTAAAGTTCTTTAGTTGTTTTAAATGTATGTATATGTGTATGTATTTTATAGATAACATTTTGATCCACGTGGGTTTAATTTTTGTATTTTGTAATTTTGTATATGGATAGTTAATCAGTCATCCTAGCACATTTGACAAACTTTGTTCTGGGGACTTTTGTTCAGAGAGATGCAGTTGGTGCTGGGGAAAATGGATCCTAAGATCAATGAAGTTTTGACCCACTTGTGTACTATAATGCTCATTTTAGGAATTAATAATAATAACCATTAGCAATCTAATAAGGAATCCTAGTTAACTTCAACTCAGGCTTTATAAACATATTTCAGCATGGAACACTCTCTTTGCAACTCTAAATTCAAACATATGTTTTTTGCATGTCTATTTTCAAAGATAAAGGATTATAGGAATTTAAAGGTGAACAAAGTATAATCCTTATCCTCAAAAAGCTTAAAACCAAACAGGAATTATAGTTTAAGAGGGACTGTTTTAGAGAGCAGAATAGGATGCTCCCTGTTATAAGTGGACAAAACTTCTAGGGCTCATCCACCGAACTTGTACGAGGGCAGGGGAAAGTGAAAAGTCGGACGAGAGTCCCATGACTGGCAGCTGGTGCCATGCTGAGCCTGGTCTTTCTCAGTTTGGACTGATGGTGGCACATCCAACCAAGGGCAATGAAAACTGTAGAGCTAGAGTTTAGGTGAGACGAGCAGAGATACAGATTTGAAGACACCAGTATAGAGGAGATACATAAAGCCCTTAGTGTAGATTAACACCTTGAGAGAGAACAGAGAGCTAACACGTGAGCCCTGGGCTGTGGCTACATTTAGGGAGCTTCAAGGAAAGCAGAAATATGACTGATGGCATCAGAGAGAAAGATGGAGAATCTTGAATAAATTTAGAAATCCTTGGAATAGGTTTGTTTTATTGGATCATTCTGAGATAGTTTACTAAACATTAATTGGTAACTTCCTGAATGAGAAGCTTAAGACAGGGGGGAAGGGACTTGCTCAGGGGAACATCATAAATCAGCAGCTACATGTCAGTCCACCACATGTGAAAAGCTGAGATAGGAAAGAAAATGGAAATTACATACAAGGACTACATCATTTAAAAATGTGAAGAGTTTAAAATATGTTGTTGTTCAGGTGCCAAGTTGTGTCCGACTCTTTGCCACCCCATGGGCTGCAGCACACCAGGCTTCCCTGTCCTCTACTATCTCCTGGAGTTTGCTCAAACTCATGTCCGTTGAGTCGGTAATGCCATCCAACCGTCTCATCCTCTGTTGCCCTCTTTTCTCCCTGCCCTCAATCTTTCCCAGCATCAGGGTCTTTTCTAATGAGTGGGCTTTTTGCATCAGGTGGCCGAAGTATTGGAGCTTCAGCCTCAGCCTCAGCCCTGCCAATGAATATTCAGGTTGATTTCCTTTAGGATTGACTGGTTTGATACATGGCTATAATTTCAAAATCATCACAAATATATTTTGGCCTTTCTGCTTAAGGAAAGAAGAAACCAGACTAGTGGCAGAAAGAATGGGTAGTGATGGGCACCCCATGAACTAGGTCCTTTTGAGTTTAAGGGTCAAAAGGTCAAGTTTAGTTTTGAAGCGTGTGCAGAAGAATTTGCCAATAATGAGCAAAATCACAAGAACCACTGAAGAGTGTTGACAGGGCCACCAAATGTTAGGGTTTGTGAGAAATGTTCGAAAAACCATAGGCAAAGGAAGCCTAAGTTCTGAGGAGAGAATGCGACATTCATTTGGGTCACAAATAAAAATCTCTTCTGCTTGAAACTCTTCTCCCCGCTTCCACAAGGTCATCTTCTCTGGTTTGTCTCCCTTCTCTTTGACTGCTGTTCTTTGACTCCTCTTTCTCTTCCCTTTCCTTAAACTTCACATTCATGGACATGGTTTCCTAATTCCAAGTCTCACATCCTCTATCTATAGAATCAATTCCTTAAACTATTCTCAGAAGCTATTTGGATCTTATCCTGTCTCCGTTCAGTGTCTCCTCTTTGTCCATAAACAAAATCTACGTCTTCATCCATCTACTCTTGACCATCACCACCTGTAGAAGTGTTTCCTGAGGGTGGGGGATATCAGACAGGGCCAGTGCCAAGAAATGACACTGGTACTGGTGAGGCTATTGGGAGGGCATCAAGGTTGGCACCTCAACTAAGCCACTATATCCACCCTCACTCAGCCTCTCTTATCTGGACTCTGGATTATTGTTAGTGCCTCCAAAGATGATCCCCATATATTACCAGTATAAATTTTTTAAATGAATCCTTGCCACCAATCAAGGAATAGCTAATATTATAATTAACATTCACTGATTGCTGACTATGTACTAGTCATGGTTGTAAAAACCTTATATGCATTAATGAATTTAATCATTATTGACTCCTCTTTAAAGATGGGAAAACAAAGGCAAAAAGAAATTGAATAATTTGCGCAACTGGTAAGTGGAGGAGCCTGGATTCAACCCAAGCAGTCTAACTCCTGATACAGTATTTAAACAGCCTAAGTAGGGAGAGAGGAACATAGTATTCAGAAAAAACAAATGGTTCCAGCAGCGCTAAGAGATAGAGTTGGGTGTAAAACAAAAGGGACGGATACAGTAAGCAGGTGTGGGCAGGCAGCCAAGACTTCTACCTGCTAGAAAGTGACTGGGTCACTCTGACCCAATCATTCTTCCAGACCAGTCCACTCCTCCCACCCTTACATGCCCCCTTGCTTCCTGCTACTCCCATCCTGGAATGTCCTTCGCTGGGGTTATCCTCTCCACACTATCTAGTCCATGAAAACCTCCTTCAGTCTCTAATACCTTCACTTTCTGCAACCACTCATCACACTTACAGAGTTTCACTACTCGCACAAATATATCACCTCACACTGCTTTATATGGTTACTTGGCAGTTTCATGCGTTTCTTTCTTATCCCTCCATATCGGTGAAGGGTCCTCAAATCAGGGGCTTTGTATGGTGTTTCATTAGTCCCCTTCCCCTCCTCCACAATCCCTTCATAGTGCTGGCCACATAAAAGGCATTCAATGAGTACTTGCTTACTCAGATCCAATTATTGTGGGAAACCTTAGTTACCTTTGCATGAATAAGTTCTCCATCTTTAACTTTCTATTTGTATGTGTCACACAATGGAGATCCATTGTTTTAAATTGTATCCAGAACTTCTGTTTACTAAGTATGGTTTCAGTTATTTCATGCAGACCAAAGAAAAAAAAGATTGTTGGCTTCCGGAAAACATTTTTTATAACATTATTATTGGCAACTCATGCTTAAGTGTAACTACTTCTTTACTTTGGCCAAACTTTGAACGAGATTCGCATTCTCTGCGTTTCTTTTGGAGTCAACTTTTCTCTCATGCAAACTCCCTAAGGTTGCCAGCTAAAACTCTCAGTATGAAGCAGAAATGGCAATGTGTACAGAAAAAATGATCTGGCTAAAAGTCCAAAATCTGTGTTCATTTTCCTGCTTTTAGTTAAAACGTTCTGCAGGCAGCAAGTCCAGAATTTCCAAATGTTTGCCATATGCATAAGCCCAAGCAAATCAAACAATTTTCAATTGTAAGTGGGTAATAATCTGGCCTACCTTCTGTCTGACTATTTGGGCTTGCAGTGGGAGCAGTAGCAGAGAAATATAATTTCTTGTTTCTCGGGTCAGAATCATCCCAGAACTCAGCCAGAATTCTGTACATGCCAGTGACTGCCTCATCTTGCCAATGTCTTTGAAAACCTCATCAAGGAGTTTTCTTTTCTAAATTATGATAAATCCTCATATTCTAATCTAGGAAAGTTATTCAACTTTCCTGTATTTAAATTTTGTCTTCCAATTAGATTTCAAACTGTAAGTAAATAAACCATTTTTAACATTCCTTTGTACCTCCTACTTCTATTTCCAGTCCTCTGAAACCCATAACTCAAAAATTTTAACTGATTCATGATCAAGTCAACAAAAGCTTAAATGGCTTTTCCATCAGAGATTGAAGGTGTTTTTTTTTTTTTTTTGGTATTCTGTATTTAATAGATATGATGATACTTTATTCATAAATTTTACTCATAAACATTTTCCCTACATTTAGTTAGAGGGCCATTTGCACTAAAAAATAATTTTATTTTTCTCTCCCTCAAATTGCACACCTACTTGGTCCCCATCACCTGATTTGAGGCTGGCCTCATCTCCACACCCTTGCTTGGACTTGGTCTCTGTTAGACCCCTGCATGTCTGTTTCTTCTTGCTGATCATTTTTCATTAAGCCTCTCCTTAGTGGAGCACATCAAAATGCTTGCTCATTAAAGAAAATTTCCATTGTTGCCAATATACTTACTATATTCTTCTAAGGCAGAAAAGTGTATTTTGTTTGTATTTTAATATGCAAAGAATGACTCAAATCAGCTTTATTTGATAGAGCTTAATGTTGGCAGGGTTGTGGAAAAAGAAATTCTAACTCAATGTTATTGACACTGTAGGGTTTGGGGGATTCATTGGCAGTATCTACCAACATTTTAAATGTCCATGTTCCTTGCCCCAGCTGATCCTCTTCTGGGACCTACTTACACAAGTTGTGAAGAGAACTGTGTAGAAGAACGTTCACTGCTTCTGTTATAACAAAAATCTAAAACAACCAAAAGGGCCAGCAATGTCGGATCTGAGAACTAAACAAGGGTTCAATCATGTACAGGGATACTCAGTACCAATAAAAGCAATGAGGTAAATCAGTGTGGACTGACATAGAAAGGTGAAAAAAAAATCAAGGTATAGAGCAATATAACTGTGTAAGCCCATTTCTGAAGAAAATCCTAATAGCAATTCTGAAAGAATACGTGAATAGCAGTCATCTCTGGGTGGTGGGATATCTAGAAACCTCCTTTTCCTGATAGATCATCTGTGTAATGCTTGAACTATCACAGTGAGCATGTCTAACTTTTTTAAACAAGTAATCATGGTTGTGTGATATTTTTATAGATTAATTTACAGTGGAGTTGTCTTTCTTCTTCCCTCTCTTTTATTCAAGCAGGCTCTGTTTTTCATTCCCTCCAGGAAGGTAACAAAAATTAAAAATAGCCTTTCCAGTCATTCTGGCTGTTATGTTCCAAAAGCACAAACCCTTAGGGGAAGAGAATTTGTTATGTGCCTAAGCAAATTGTCTTATTGAACAGCGAGGGGAAGGCAGAGTCAGAAACAGGAAAAGAGGCCACTGGATGGAGAAGCTGAGGGAGAGAATGTGAGAAGCACTCAGAGGGAGAAAGAGATCTTTCCAGTTTCTAGAACAGAAATAACTTGTACGCTGTTCGCTGTTCTCAGTAGCTGCCAGGTGGGGCAGGAGACAGGGGTAAGAAGGGGAAGATTCCAGAAAATAAATGTCTGTATCTAGGCTAGGAGTTACAACTCAGAGGCCTACAGGGGCTGAATAGTTGACATCAGTGAAGGAGGCAGAGATGGTTGTAAAACGTCAGCAAGAAGTTGTAGGCTGTAGTGTCCTGGAGCGGAATTGCCCACGTGGGATGGCAACGGTGAACCCACGGTCTGCTGATAGCTGCCTAACGGGAGTGTGGGCCCACCACTGCCTTCTGATTTTTCAAATGCAGAGTTTAAGACAAACAATTTTTAATGGGCTCAGTTGTACAGGTCAAACTAACTATATACCTGTCTTAGTCCATTTGGGCTGCTCTAACAAAATACCAGACTGAGGGGGTTATAAACAACAAAAACTTATGTCTCAAAATTCTAGAAGCCGAGAAGTCTGAGATTCTGGAACCAGACAATTCAGCCTGCTCCTTGGTTCATAGCCCCCTTCTTACTATGTCCTCACATAGCGGAAGGGGTAAGGGGGCTCTCTGGGTCCTCTTTTTCAAAGGCACTAGTCCCTTTCCTGAGGGCTCTACCCTCATGACCTAATCACCCTCTAAAGGCCCCACCTCCAAATACCAGTACCTTGTGGGTTAGGATTCTAATTTATGAATTGGGAGAGAGGAGGGGACATAAATGTTCTTCCACTGCAGTATCTGTGTTTGGTTAAACTCAACCTACAGGCCACACAAGGCTGAACTGATGGAAGGAAAAGATGCAGCCTCACAAAATTCCTGTGGTCCAAGCATTGGCCAAGCCTCAGGAGCTGTGGTCATCTCTTTCCACAGATGCCAGGGTAGACCAGGGCCACATGCTCCTTCCTACCTCCAGTGCCCTTCTGAAGACCTCAAACCATAGATACTGAATTAAAGAAGAGATGCTGCTGCTGCTGCTAAGTCGCTTCAGTCGTGTCCAACTCTGTGAGACCCCATAGACGGCAGCCCACCAGGCTCCCCCGTCCCTGGGATTCTCCAGGCAAGAACACCAGAATGGGTTGCCATTTCCTTCTCCAATGCATGAAAGTGAAAAGTGAAAGTGAAGTCGCTCAGTCATGTCCGACTCTTCGTGACCCCATGGACTGCAGCCCACCAGGCTCTTCCATCCATGGGATTTTCCAGGCAAGAGTACTGGAGTGGGTGCCAGATGAGAAACCCGAGAGGACCTGATGCTATGCTTTTTATGTAGCAGTAAACAGGTGAAGGGGGACAGAGTCAGAAATGAAATTGAGTGAAAAATAAAAGGATTCATACTATAGATTATTTTTTGTAATCCTTGTAGGAAAAGCAGAGGTATGCTGCCTAGCACCCCAGAAACCAGCTTCTTAAGAACCACAGCTGTGTGAGCTCCTCCCCTGCACACCCAGCAGGCAGGGGCCTCTGCCTCACTGCTCCTGCTCTCTCATCCCCCTCACCATCTTCACAGATGCTTCCTTCCCTCCCCTGCAGCCCGTGCCAGGAGGAAGCCCCCTACCCCATCTCACACCACTGTCATTAGGGCATATGTGGAAGTCAGGCCCGTGTAACTAAGAGGCTGGGAGTGAAAGGCAGGGAAATAAGAGTTCCTGGACTCCCTGGTTGGAAACTGGAACAAGTAGAAATGTAATCAGAAGGGATTTCTCTACTGCTTTGAATATTATAGTTTGGCCTTCTTACATCATGATGTGAAGACTGGCCAGGAAAACTAAATCAATACTTGATTAAAATATATATATATATATATAGGTGAGAGGCATTTTAAACTCCACCAACCTACAATCAAACTCATGGTTCTCTTCACCATTTTCCTCTCTTGCATCTCTACTTTCTCTACCTTATTTAGCCCATCGAGTTTCTCAGCTTAGGGTCACACCTCTATGCACGTGGTCAAATCCTAGCTTCCGGTGCAACTTGTCTGAGCACCAGACACACACTGTCCAAGGCCTTGGACACATCTCATACCAGGACATCCAGAAGGTTTCCCAGAGACCTATGGGAATGTTAATTAGGAGCTCCCTAGAGTTGAGGGTGCAGGGAGGGTTGACGAGGAAGTGAAGAGAAACATGAAAAATGCCCTCCCCCTGCTCCAGGGGAATAGGGAGGAGGGTGTGCAGGCCAGGGCGCTTAGCTTGGCTTGCAAAACACCTGCTGAATTTCAACCCCTGGGCTGACATTCTTCTTCCCGTCTTTCCTTTTACTGTCACTGTTTCCTTCAGTCACTAAGACCTGGCATCTCCCAGTCAGCTTAGATGCCAATTCTTCCGAAAGTCTTTCCTGACCCCCCGAGCTAGAATTAGGTGCGCCTCTGCACTCTGCCCTTCCCTCTCCATTACACCACGCGCACACTAGAGCAATCCCCTATGATCCGACTTCACAACACCTTAGACATAAAGGGAGCTGGGGGGAACGAAGAAACTTAGCTTTCTTCACTATGTGTCTATTAAGCAGTGATCCTATTTCATCTTATATTTATGATTTAGACAATTGGGCAAGAAATACTGAATTTCCTTATTTTCTTCCATCCAATTTATTTTGATTCTAAGCCTCCATCCTGCCATGCTGGGGTGTATCTTAGTTTCACACATTGTTAGGCGCCCTGCAGGACCAAGACCCTGGGGAGGTTCCTCTGGATGTCAGTCACCAGGACACTGGACACGTGCACAGTTAGCCGCTGGGCTGATTCTGGG
>NW_011494606.1:7238189-7242498 GCF_000754665.1 Bison bison bison
GGCACTAGGGTCCTATTCAAGACCAAGAGATACGCAGTCTTATTTCTGAGGTCTCACCACCTCCATGGAGCAAGGGCTCCGCACCCCATTCCTAATCCCACTCACCTCCAAGGCTAGGGAAACCCCTCTCACCTCCTGCTTCCCTCCCACCTCTCCTTGATCTCCCAGTGCAATTTCCTCATTGCACTTAGGCTTTTAAAAATAAAAAATCAGAAAGGGAAGTGTCCTGCCAGCAATTTCTGCTTCCTCCCCACTCTAAGGCAGAGTCAGAACCTGGCTCCCTACTTAAATGAAGGAAGATAAAGAAAAAGATACAGGAAGAAAAGCATCAACTTGGCATGTACACACTACTATATTTAAAATAGATAACCAACAAGGGCCTACTGTAGAGCACAGGGGGCTCAGCATAATATTCTGGATAACCTAATATAATAACCTAACTGTGTAAAGAATGTGAAAAAGAATAGGTGCATGTATATGTCTAACTGAATCACTACTGTATGCCTGATACTAACACAACATTGTTAATCAACTGTGCTCCAATATAAAACAATAATTTAAAAATTCAACAACAAAAATCAATTGTATCACAGGAAATTTCTCAACCTTGTCCTGTCCTTCAGGCACCGCTTGGTGACTGATGCCCTCCTCTACCCAAAGGGGTCCACATCCTAATCCCTGGACCTGTGAATATTATGCTACTTTATACCCTAAAAGGGCCTTTGCAGATGTGACTAAATGAAGGATCATGAGATGAGATTATCCTGGATATTCTGAGGGAGCCCAAGGGGCTCAAACACAAGAGTCCTAATAAGAGGGAGGCAGGAGACTCCAAAGTCACTGCGGATGGTGACTGCAGCCATGAAATTAAAACACGCTTGCTCTTTGGAAGGAAATCTATGACAAAACTAGACAGCATATTAAAAAGTAGAGACATCACTTTGCCATGAAAAGTGCATATAGTTAAAGTTATGATTTTTCCAGTAGTCATGTATATATGTGAAAGTTGAACCATAAAGAAGGCTGAACACTGAAGAATTGATGCTTTCAAACTGTGGTGCTGGAGAAGACTCTTGAGAGTCCCTTGGACTACAAGGAAATCAAACCAGTCAATCCTTAAGGAAATCAACCCTGAATATTCATTGGAAGGATTGATGCTGAAGCTAAAGCTCCAATACTTTGGCCACCTGATGCGAAGAGCTGACTCATTGGAAAAGACCCTGATGCTGGGAAAGATTGAAGTCAGGAGGAAAAGGGGACGACAGAGGATGAGATGGTTGGATGGCATCACTGACTCAATAAACAGGAAGCTGAGCAAACTCCAGGAGATAGTCTTCACAGGGGAGCCTGGCATGCTGCAATCCATGGGATCGCGAAGAGTCAGACACAACTTAGCAACTGGACAACAACAAGCAGGGTCACAATCAGAGAGTAAAGACAGGATGGAAGCAGAGGCCAGAGAGGAGAGAGGCACCACTGCTGGTTTTGAATACGGAGGAAGAGACCATGAGCCAAGGAACGTAAGCAGCCTTGAGAATGTGCAAAAGACAATGAAATGGGTCCTTCTTTAGACTCTCCAGAAAGGACACAGGCTTGCCAACACCTTGATTTTGTGCGTGTGTTCTTAGTCACTTTTGTGTCTGACACTTTGCAACTTTATGGACTGTAGCCCACCAGGCTCCTCTGTCCTTGGGGATTCTCTAGGCAAGAATACTGGAGTAGGTTGCCATGCCTTCCTCCAGGGAATCTTCCCAACTCAGGGGTCAAACCCAGGTCTCCTGCATCGCAGGCAGATTCTTTACGGTCTGAGCCACCAGAGAAGCCCACCTTGATTTTAGCCCAGTGAAACCAGGTTTGAACTTCTGACTTCCAGAACTGTTAAGATAATACAATTGTGTTGTTTTAAGTTTCTGTGTTTGTGATAGTCCTTTACAACAGTAAGAGGTACCTAATAGACACCTGAGGACAAGTATAATATATACTGTGTAGGACCTTATGAAATGTCCTGCACAACGGTTTCAAAGACAGTTCATACAACTGAATTCTCTGTCTCTTATAAATAGACGCCTTAAGAATCAAGGTGGCATATTGGACTTAAAATATGGCCTGGTTTATAGGAGTTTGGCAGGATCGTGTTTTGGTTTAAAAATGTATTGTCCGGCGTTTTGTTCTTGCTCTTCTCTCCATCCCCAGCCTGCTATATTGAGAGCTTTCTTTGTGCACTGTTCTCAGGGTGTGAGTAACATGGCTGGAAAGAGAAAGACCCTTTCAGCACCTGGCTTTTGAGCACCCAGGGAGACCCGCACCTAGCTGGAAGACTGGAATTGAGGGTAAAGGATTTTTTGAAATTTTACACACACACACACACACAAAACTTCCTTTTAAATATCAGGAGCCACAAGCTGGTCAAATTAGAGCATAGGATTTATATCATGAACCATGTAACAGAAAAAGTACGTAATTATGTAAGAGCCATTCCCACCAAAAAGAGAGGCATTACACACCCAGGAAGGCAAGAGAGATCCCTGGACTCTGAGACTCAGGCTCAGCTGCACTGTGTCTTTGAGAAATGCCAGTGCCTTGCCCTCTGCTTCTCTGGACCCAGCCAGAAAGAGGGTGGGGAGAACAGGAAAAACTACAAGTAAGCTTGGGAGATCCTGGAGCAGAAAGGACTGCTGAGACAAAGCAGATGCAGGTGACCTGGCCCCAAGGGGAGTAGGTAACAAGGTCCTGAGGGCAGCCGGCAAAGCTGCAGAGATAGGCAACAGACACCAGGTGTGTTGATGGGACCAGACCAGGGGATGCCCTTCAGTTCGACAAGCAGTGCCAAGTGGCGCCTGCACCCTGCCCCAGTGCCAAACGTTCCAGAAGCACCCTTGCCCCCAACCTCACCCTTCATGTGACAGGGAAGACTCATATTTCTGCCTCAGCATTTAATCCAAAGAGACTGCTTGATTAACGGACCCTGAATTGCTAATATTAAATCTTGCAACCATTGGCAGAATTGAGTGCTATGGAGCAAAGTCATTTCAGTGTGGAGAGACATAAGCAATTATATCTCCTCACATGAAAAATTTGTACCCTGGTAAAAATTTATACCAACAAACAACTTCAAGCAGAGCTGAAATGGAGACATTGGAGTGACACCCAACTTTTGTTATTTAAGATGTGTTTTTATCCATCAAACTTTAAATAATTCCATCTTATGGTGTCCTATTTAAGGGATTTTTTCCTCTCTTAAGAAAAAAAATTTTACAGTAGTTCTACTATGGTTTTCTCTTTGAGGCCAAGGTAAAATTAGATTTTACAGATCAATTCTACTTTTCATGCATATGTTTTATCATAGGTGTCTTTCTCCCCTTTTCAAATATGAGTTGATCATTAGAGGCCTTATCGTGGAAGCCTCCTTGATAGAAAGGGAAGATAAGAATCTGAATCCACTCAGGGAAAGAAACCCAGAATTGACTCTTTAGGTGTATCAGCATAATGTAGTGGAAAGTAACAAGTCCAGGAAAGCAGTCGACTTGGCCTCTCGGGTCCCAGGATGGGAGTCCAGTCTCTAGATGGGAGTTCCATCAATTCGTTCGTACCCTGTTCCCTTTTCCCCCATTTGTAAAATGAGGCTGGAAAAGATGATGTCCAAGGCAGTGCTTCTCACACTGTAATATATGGGTTTTGAAAAGTGTGGGGCTCTCCGGGAGGGCCTAACATTCAACCTCTAACTAGATCCCAGTTCTGGCTGGTGGTGCCCACCCTCAAACCACACTTGGGTTTTGTTTCATTAACTGGTGCATGCATTCAGAATACTGCCATTTGTTCTCATTTTTTAAAATACATTTTGGACAGCTGAAAAAGGCCCATATTGTCCAAGTCTTAACTGAATTAGGGATTGGAATCACTGTGAAGGATTGCAGATCATTAAAAACAAATACACATCTTTCTTCTCTAGCTCAGTAGTTCTAGTCCCTGTGTGTTAGTGCTAAGTCACTTCAGTTGTGTCTGACTCTTTGCAATTGGATGATACTATGGCCCACCAGGCTTCCCTGTCCATGGGATTCTCTGGACAAGAATACTGGAGTGGGTTGCCATGCCCTCCTCCAGGGGATCTTCCCAACCCAGGGATAGAACCTGCATCTCTCATGTCTCCTGCATTGGTGCTGGTTCTTTACCACTAGCTCCACCAGGGAAGCCCAGCAGTTCTAGTCCCTGCAGCTGCACCTTAATATCACCTGGAGTGCTTTCAAAAACTCCCAGTGCCTCTGCCCACCCACTCCTCACCACCGCCCACCCCCGACACACACACTTACCA
>NW_011494606.1:7242598-7245546 GCF_000754665.1 Bison bison bison
AATGTGCAGTGCCGATGGAGAGCCACTGCAGGCCAGCTTCTCCAAGTCTGAAGGCACTCCAGGTATGAACAAGTTGTTTTTATGCTCCCCACAGCTGTTAGCCATTAACTTGGGCATTCTCGTGGAAAGCTTAGTTACATTATACAACTCACGTAAACATTTCTCTTATGAAATTGTAATTCAATAAGACTTCTCAGCAAGGGAGATGATGCAGAGAATCTAGTTTTGTTTGGTCCTTTTCAGAAAAAAAACAGACAATTATCAAATTATACTGCATTCTGTGGCTCTTGGATGTACATGGGCTTTAAGGGAGATTTATTTGGTCTATTTTCCCCTTTGTAAGGCTCCATTTTAACCAGCTAAGTCGGCAGAAGCCAGCAGAGACAGTAAAAGTTCCTGAAGGTTCAGATGTCAACAGAACAATCTCTCGCTGGAGAATAACCCTTCTGGAAGGTCACAGAAGTTAAGAAGCCAGACTATCAGTTGGAATCCTGATTCCACCATTTTCTCACTATAGGACTCTGGGCAATTTTCTTAATCCCTGAGTTTCCTTATGAATAAAAATGTAATGGTGTTTAGGTTACGAAGAGTACGATGGGTTAATGTGTATGAAGTGCTTTTTTTTTTTGTACAATGCTTGTTATGTAGTAATTTTATTAATATTATCATGCACCCTGTGAGATTAGAAGTGGGCTATTACTATTTCCCCCTTTAAGATTATATTTTAACGTTGCCTCAGCAAGACTAGAGTACACGTGTACTTATTTAGAGAATGATTAGAAAAAGGAGTGTGGCTGCTGCCAGGCCTGGGAAAGTCAGTCTTAGGTAAATTAAGGCTGAGTGACGGCAGATCTTACGGGCTAGGCCAGAGAGTCTAGATTAATCTTGTTGACAGTAAATAGCCATTTAAATGGTCTGAACCGGAGAATGATGTGATTGGTTTTAAACAGACCTGTTTTAAAGCAGACCAGTACAGAACGCAAATGGGGTATGCAAGTGTCTCACCCCTTCTCGAGCTGCTCGAGTTTTTCCGCCCTACTTCTACAAGTGGTGCTACCAGGGGATTTGCATTTGCAACTTGTGGTTTTCCTGAAGCAGAGAAGGGTCCTCAAAACACTGACATTTCAAGGTCTGCCCCAAGAGGTTGACAGTTGAATGAAACCTTGAAGCCCCCGTGTCCATTCTGAAAACTCCCAGCCAGCGATAGCCCTGGAGTAATTTTCTTTTCCCCCTAAATTTTAAAACAGTTATCTGTATCATCTAAGGCACTTTGAAGATTTACATTCCAGTGCTTCCCCCGGCCCCCAGCAAAACCTGGAGTGAAAAAACAAGGGAACTAGGAACAGTGTCATGTACCCTCCTGGAACCACTGAGGTCCTCCAGTACAATGGGAATTTCATGTAATGGAGAGGAACTGTTAGCCTGCTTCCAAGTATTTCACGGGTTTAGGGTCAAGAAGTTTACAATGAAGATTTGGGGCTTGGCCAGATATACTGTAGAATGTGAATGTTTTTTAAAACCTTTTTATTTTGTATTCGGATATAGCCGATTAACAAAGTTGTGATAGTTTCAGATGAACAGCGAAGGGACTCAGCCATAAGAAGGTGAACATTTTTACAGGCTGAGAAGTTTGCCCAAATCATCTCCCATATGTTAAAACCAGAGTACATAAAATCAGGTAGCTTGACTCTAGCCTTCTATTTAAGAAAAAGATAAAACACTCTTAAATAAAATAAATCTATTCCTTCCAACTCAGAAGTAGGAGGTATTTGGGAAGTGGAGCTGAAGTGATGCAACTTCTAAACCTAGTTCTTTCCTAATTTGGGGAGAATCTGAAGAATTGAACTGTGGTGTTGAGAAGACTCTTGAGAGCCCTTGGACTGCAAGGAGATCCAACCAGTCAATCCTAAAGATATCAGTCCTGAATTGGAAGGGCTGATGCTGAAGCTGAAACTCCAATACTTCGGCTATCTGATGTGAGGAACTGACTCATTGGAAAAGACCCTGATGCTGGGAAAGATTGAAGGCAGGAGGAGAAGGGGATGACAGAGGATGAGATGGATGGAGGCATCACCAACTTGATGAACATGAGTTTGAGTAGGGTCCAGGAGTTGGTGATGGACAGGGAAGCCTGGTATGCTGCAGCCCTTGGGCTTGCAAAGAGTTGGACACAACTGAGCAACTGAACTAATTTAACTCTTAAAATCTTTGTTCTCCCTCAAATAAGTGGTAATATCAAATTCTCAATCATCTAGATATGTGGAAATTCAACCCATGTTTATTGAGTGCTTACCACGTGTTTTGTTAGTCCCTGTGTTAATCAGTTCTCATAAGAACGCTATTGACTCAGGAATATCATTAATGCCATTGAGCAGATAAGGAATACGAAGCATCAGTTCAGTCGCTCAGTCGTGTCCAACTCTTTGCGACCCCATGAATTGCAGCACGCCAGGCCTCCCTGTCCATCACCAACTCCCAGAGTTCACTCAAACTCACGTCCATCGAGTCAGTGATGCCATCCAGCCATCTCATCCTCTATCGTCCCCTTCTCCTCTTGCCCCCAATCCCTCCCATCATCAGAGTCTTTTCCAATGAGTCAACTCTTCGCGAGAGCTGGCCAAAGTACTGGAGTTTCAGCTTTAGCATCATTCCTTCCAAAGAAATCCCAGGGCTGATCTCCTGTAGGATGGACTGGTTGGATCTCCTTGCCGTCCAAGGGACTCTCAAGAGTCTTCTCCAACACCACAGTTCAAAAGCATCAATTCTTTGGCGCTCATCCTTCTTCACAGTCCAACTCTCTCATCCATACATGACCACAGGAAAAACCATAGCCTTGACTAGATGGACCTTTGTTAGCAAAGTAATGTCTCTGCTTTTGAATATGCTATCTAGGTTGGTCATAACTTTCCTTCCAAGGAGTAAGCATTTTTAATTTCATGGCTGCAATC
>NW_011494606.1:7245832-7255324 GCF_000754665.1 Bison bison bison
TCTTCTTCACTTTCTGTCATAAGGGTGGTGTCATCTGCATATCTGAGGTTATTGATATTTCTCCCAGCAATCTTGATTCCAGCTTGTGCTTCTTCCAGCCCAGCATTTCTCATGATGTACTCTGTATAGAAGTTAAATAAGCAGGGTGACAATATACAGCCTTGAAGTACTCCTTTCTCAATTTGGAACCGGTCTTTTGTTCCATGTTGGGTTCTAACTGTTGCTTCTTGATCTGCATATAGATTTCTCAGGAGGCAGGTAAGGTGATCTGTTATTCCAATCTCTTTCAGAATTTTCCACAGTTTGTTGTGATCCACACAGTCAAAGGCTTTGGCGTAGTCAGTGAAGCAGAAGTAGGTTTTTTTTAAAAAATTCTCTTGCTTTTTCTATTACCCAATGGATGTTGGCAGTTTGATTTTTGGTTCCTCTGCCTTTTCTAAATCCAGCTTGAACGTCTGGAAGTTCTCGGTTCATGTACATAGACTTTTTATTTTTTATTTTTTGGCCACATGACATATGGGATCTTCCCTGACCAGGGATTGAACCTTTGCCCCCTTGCACTGGGTAGTCTTAGACACTAGACCATCAGGGAGGTCCCATGTAATAGACTTTGATGTCATGTCTGTTGAATGAATGAAGTGGGGAAAGTGTCAAAAAGAACAAAAGATAGAAGAGAAAGTAGACTTGATATAAATAATTCAAAGTATACCATAAAAGAACTTCGAGTTTTCACACATGAGTAAGTGGTGGGTCTGTGAACTTCAATGGAGAAGTCAAGAAAACAAACTGGCTTGGAGGAATGCCAGTCCATCCCACAAGTTTCTGGCAAAGGTAAAATCAAATGAGGTTAGTGCAGTGCTTCTGTAGCTCTATCTGAAATATACCATCTGCACTCATTTATTCACTAAACATTCTTAAGCATTGTGCCATGTAGTCACTCAACAAATATGTTGTATGATAAAGGAGAATTGAGCTGCAGTTAGAACTAAGGTTGCCAATCAACTGACAATGCGATAGGGAGAGTAGCCTGGCTCCCCAGGTGAGCTCAATGTAATCACAGGGCCTTTCAGTTCAGTTGAAGAGAGTGGGAGGCAGTGGCGGTGGCAGAGTCGGAAGGAGATAAGATGTTGGAAGCTTGCTTGGAGAGATGTCAGAAGCTTGCTGGGAGAGATGGCACGTCTCCACCTGCCACTGCTAACTTTGAAGAAGAAAGGGGGCTGTAAGTCAAGGAATGTGAGCAGCCTCGAGAGGCTAGTGGAGGCAAAGGAACAGATTTTCCCTTAGTACCTCCAAGAAGAAGCAGGCCCACTGACATACTGATACTAGTCTGGTGTAAAAGAACTATTTTGGACTTCCGACTTCCAGAAAAGTAAGTTGCTTCACAATTTTGTTGCTTTAAGCCACGTTTATGGCACTGTTACAGAAGCAATATAAAACTAATATGCTACTATACATTTTTTATTTAATGAAAATGTATAAATCTATTTTAGCAATGAGGAAATAGAAGCCTGGAAATATTGATTTGTCCAAATTTTGGTAGTTTGTCCAAATTTTGACTACTTAACATTATTCTTTCTTGGCAGCTTCCTGGTTTTCCTTCTACCCTGCTGACCACCTTTTCCTTGGGCCCTTTGCAAGAGCAATTCATTTTGGTAGTGTTTCTTAGGAATTTCTCCTCAGTACTCTCTCTTTTGAATTCTTTTTCTTAGGTGATCTCATCCATTCCCATTCCCATCCCTTCTCATTCTGTTCAAGAATATTTGAACTTCTTCAAATATTTCTTTTTATAATGAATTACTCCCTAAGTGATATTCCTAGTTGAGACCCCTCCTATAGCCCCACACTATTTAAGCTTGTCATCTCTCAACTCAACATTGTTTGTTGAGCTAGGATAGCATACAAACATTTCAAACATAACATTTTCAAAATCAATACCACCCACAAAAGCAGTTTCCCACCCCCACATTCAATTATGTTTGGCTTAAGTCAAAAAGAAGAGTCAAGCTTCATTTCTCTTTCCCTAACCTCGTGTTCATCCATCCCATCAACAACCCATCCACTCCAGTCTGCCTTCACTACTGCCTTCCTAGTCCAAGTTACCATCATTTTTCACCCCAAAACCATAGTTGCTCTCCTTCAGCCTCTGCTTCTATCCTTGTTCCTCCATGGATCTATTTTCCTCACCACAGTGAAAGTGTCCTTCTTAGGGCACAAATCAGATCTTGTCATGTCCCTTTGTAACACCCTTAAATGGTGTCCGTTGGACTTAGATCCCATCTCCTTTGCAATGACTGGTGAGGCCCTGCCCAAACCAGCTCCTGCCCAAACCAGCTCCTGCCCACCTCTTCTGCTACCGCTCCCTTTCTATCATTTACATTGTACCATTCAAAAGGGGCTTCTCTGAGCTGCTCAGTCCCTGAAGTTCTTTGCTGCCTCACAGTCTTTATAACCGTGGCTTCCATTGGTGGGGTGCATGTGCGCACAAACACAGACACACGCATGCACACACGCACACGCATCTCTCGTCTATTACTCATGCTTCAATTTTCAGCTTCACTCTTTCCTCCTCAGAAAGGCCAACACCAAACCATGCTTTCTAAAGCCTTTTAACTCTTCCCCCAACCTCACTTCAAACTGATTCTCTATCTCAGCCTCCTTTCAGGACTTATTAGAGCTTGCAGTTATTTGTCATTTTGGTTACTTGTTTGGTTTAGTTACTTTTTTTCCCTCCTACTGTATAAGAGGTTTTTTCCCAGAGGTTTTTGTCTTTTCAGAAGACAAACCCCCTACTTTGCTTTATGAGGCAGGTAGCAACCCAAACCACAGACAGATTTGGACCTGCACTGGAGTTTCTTTATCTGGGGAGGGAGGCTTTCTGGAATGTAAGTTGCAAAAGGGCAGAAACTGTCTGTCTTTGTTACTAGTGTAACCTCAGAACACTATGCCTGACACATAGGGGCTGAATAAATATCTGTTGAATGTTGAATAAATACTGTAAGTACACAGCAATGTTCAAAATGGCACTGATACTCCCCATATCACTATCCAAGAGTGCTACAACTACCTAAGTAGTGAGTTTTAATTTTTTTTTCTAGCACAGCGAAAATAATTTTTTAAATTATTTTCTTTATCTTTTTGATTTTTGGCTGTGCTGGGTCTTCATTGCTGCATGGGCTTTCTCTAGTTGTTGCAATCAAGAGCTTCTGTTTTTGCAGAGCACAGACTCTAGGTGGGTCGGCATCAGTAATTGCAGCACATGGGCTCAGCAGGTGCAGTTCCTGGGCTCTAGGGCACAGACTCAATCGTTTCGGTGCAAGAGCTTAGTTGCTCTGAGGTATATGGGATCTTCCCGGATCAGGGATCAAGCTCACGTCTCCTGAATTGACAGGCAGATTCTTTACCACTGAGCTACCAGGGAAGTCCCAGTGAATTTGAATTCAAGTCAATAAAAGATCATAACCAGTTGAATTTACATTTTGTAATATTCTTTTTTATATTCCATTGATTGTGCTTATTTATATATTAAATCAAATATGCATTTAAAAATTTCATGTTATGACAAACAACATTTTTTTAACCTAATGACCTTTTGTACCAATTAACTTCTTTTGACCTTTATTCTTCACTTGTGGTAAACCCACATGGTATAGATGTGTATTTGGAAAAAGGAAATGTGTATTTAGAACAAACCAAACCAGCACACAGGATCATTTTTTTCCCCCAAAATTGGAGTGCTAAAGAGAAATTCATGGGCCATGTATGATTTGTAGGAAATCCCCAGTAAGAAATAAAAATAGGATATAAAAGAGATTCAGATTATGTCTAGCAAATGACTAATTCTTCTTAAATAGGTATTTGGAGATGAGCTAAAATGTAGTGTCAGGCAAATGAAATAATACTAATATTAAGCTAAGTGAAGTTGCTCAGTCATGTCCGACTCTTTGCAACCCCATGGACTGTAGCCTACCAGGATCCTCCATCCATGGGATTTTCCAGACAAGAGTACTGGAGTGGGTTGCCATTTCCTTCTCCAGGAGATGTTCCTGACCCAGGGATTGAAGCCGGGTCTCCCACATTGTAGGCAGATGCTTTACTGACCGAGCCACCAGGGAAGTCCTAATACTAATATGTTTAATCTCAAATAAGATTATACTGAATTCATAGTTAGAAAGTAGCCCATTCCTTTGAAAAATATCTGTAGAATAAGAAACACTTCCATTCTTCCACCACCCTTCAGTAGAGCAACATATATCCAATCCCCCAAAGAGGACAGAGTTGTGAGATCTGTAAGTTTGAGGGATTCATGTTCAATCAGTAAACTTTTATTTTAAGGCTACAGAATGCTAGGCGCTTTGGAAAATAACAGGATGAATGAATCCCAAAACCTGATTTTATATAGGTTACAATCCAGTTGGAAAAATAAGGCAAAATATGCAGAGTCAACAACACAGGAGGACTCGAGGTTTTACAAGACAGGATGGTCAGTCATCGGAGAAGGCAATGGCATCCCACTCCAGTACTCTTGCCTGGAAAATCCCATGGACGGAGGAGCCTGGTGGGCTGCAGTCCATGGGGTCGCTAAGAGTCGGACACGACTGAGCGACTTCCCTTTCACTTTCGTGCATTGGAGAAGGAAATGGCAACCCACTCCAGTGTTCTTGCCTGGAGAATCCCAGGGGCGGCAGAGCCTGGTGGGCTGCTGTCTATGGGGTCGCACAGAGTTGGACACGACTGAAGCAACTTAGCAGCAGCAGCAGCAGCATGGTCAGTCATCAGCTTCTCAGGTGGCTCAGTAGTAGAGAATCCACCTGCCAATGCAGGAGATGCAAGTTCAATCTCTGGTCTGGAAAGATCCCTTAGAGAAGGAAATGACAACCCACTCCAGTATTCTTGCCTGAAAAACCCCATGGACAAAGGAACCTGGTGGTCTACAGTCCATGGGGTCACAAAGAGTTGGACACAACTAAGTGACTGAACAACAACAAAACATGGTCGGCCATGGGGCCCACCTGTAGTACAGATACTTTACATAAAAGATTTGAGCATCCTTGGATTTTGGTGTCTGTAGAGGTCCTGGAACCGATCCCCCACAGATAGGGAGGCATGACTGTACTGACTGAGCAGACTTTCCCTAGGTGAACCTTCCATCACAGGCTGGTCTTCAGCAAAGACCTCCCACTTTTCCCCAGGGATCCTGCAGAAGGTTGGCCATATTGATCTGGTCATGCTGAACTGGGTGAACTCTGTGGTGTCTTCCAAACCTAAGTTTTTATAATTCATCTACAAATTATTATGACAAGAACTTAAATCATAAGGATACCAGCCCATTACAATGTCCGTGCTTTCACAAACACAAGGTAAAATAGGAGGTGCCCATGGGTACCTTGTCGTCTTGCTATTTACCTTTGGTAGCAATTGTTTTGCTTCAGTCACTAGTGCAACCAGACTGGAATTTCTATCTGGTTTTACTCTATCAGTGTAGCAGTGAAGGGCATGAGTTCTGGAGACAAGCCGCCTGCACTTGAATTTTGGCCTTACTAGTGTAGATTTTGAGGGGTGCCTCTTGGCCTTTAAGCCTCAGTTTCCAATCTGTAAACTGGGAATAACAATGGACCTGCTCATAGTGTGGCTGCGAGGATCCACACATAGATAGTACACTTAAAGCACTTAGTGTGGTGCCCACAACAGAGAAAACCCTCAGTACACATCACTTGTGATTATATAATTGGCATAATAAACCATACCTTCCTGTGCAGTCTATCTCTTGGATTTCACCTTTAAATTTGCTCTATCCTATTTTAGGGGCTTTCTAATTGAGTCTGTTTTGCAACTATTTTTCAAATTCTACTATTCCCAAACTGATGCTTTGGGAATAGTAGAATTTGAAACTGTAAAGTGGGGCTTCTTAGACAGATGATACAGGGCAGCTGGTGCAGTGCTGAGAGCAGGAGCCTGATTCCAGTCCTCCACTGGAGCCAGCTCTGGGACTGGACAGATCCCTTGTGCTCAGCATCAAGAAAATGAGAGGGTTACATGGCATTCTCTTTATGCTCTTTCCTGGTAAAATGGACTAAGGTCTTTCATCATCAGTGGGGCCCTGGATGGAGCAGAATAATAAATAATGAAGACAGACAGGAGGAATGGAAAAACTGAAAGCCTAATCACTGACTATTTAAAGGAGTCTGTGAACCAGAGTTCACAGAGTGAACCTCCTGTGCATGTTTCAGTATGCAATTAATGGTCCTCGTGTACTATGTGAAGCAAGGTGATAATAACTATGTATTCTAAATTACTGAAATTGTCCTACATTTTAATAAGGGTGTACCTCATTCAACTGAGGAGAAGTTAAAGGTGACACCAGCCAGACTTTGCTATACTAATCACATAGAGCCCCTCATCATAAGCCTCCATGCTATGGACAGTGGTCACAGCCTAACCGCATAGAAGATTGCCTGCTATATAACCCCAATGTGTTGTTTGCTTGATTTGCACCAAAATGTTTATAGACTACAGGATCAAGGACAGATGTAATTGAAAGAATCCTTTTACTGCCTGATAACCACCAGAAGCTTGACTCTAAGCCAGGCCATATGCTGTCTGTGTATTAGAGGCCCCAGTAACCAAGGGCACACGTTTGTTTCACTTTCCCCCTTCCTTCTACTCCCTCCCTCAAATTTATCTAGAACCTCTATTTTCAGTGCACTGTGCATTCAAAGAAAAAGATTCAGTTCAGGTTTCAAGGAATTGACAGTGTCACGGAAGAAACAGACACACAAATTGACAATTCTAGTCTAAGGGGATATGTGCAGTGCAGAAAGGTGTTCAGACTATGGAAGCATTAGAGGAGGACTGTCTGGCTAGAAGAGGAGCTGAAGAGGTGGGAGGCAACATAAATGATAAAGAAGGTTATTGAAGGATGGTGGATATAGACTCATAAAAGCTAAGTACAAATTAACCAGGTAAACAAATGGGATAAGGAGGGATGGGCACCCCAAGCAGAGTGAAGGACATGAACCTAGGCAGCAGGAAAGAGCACAGTGACTGCCAAATTCCCCATAAGTAGTTCCAAACTGCTGAATCACAAAGTTCAGGGCAAGAGGTGGGAAGATAGACAAAAGGGATTGGCAAGGACTGAACTAAGAAAGTCCATTTGTGGGATGCTAAGTAGCCTAGGCTAATGGTTCTCAGTGTCATGGTCCATGGTCCTGCAGTATCAACATCACCTGGAAATTTATTAACATGTAAATTCTCAAGTCCTATCCTGGACCTTATTATTGTTGTTCAATCACTAAGTCATGTCCAACTCTTTGTGACCCCATGGACAACAGCATGCCAGACTTCTTTGTCCTTCACCATCTCTCAGAGTTTGCTCAAACTCACGTCTACTGAGTTGGTGATTCCATCCACCTAGCTCATCCTCTGTTGCCCACTTCCCCTCTTGCCCTCAATCTTTCCCAGCATCAGGGTCTTTTCCAATGAGTCAGCTCTTCGCATCAGGTGGCCAAAGTATTGGAGCTTCAGCTTCAGCATCAGTCCTGCTAATGAATATTCAGGGTTAATTTCCTTTAGGATTGACTGGTTTGATCTCATTGCTGTCTGAATTAGAAACTCTGAAGATGGGTCTAGCAATTGATGTTTTTGCAGGTTATTATGATGTACTCTACAGTTTGAAAAACACTCACCTAGACTTTATCCTATAATAGGAAGGGAACTTGAGAAGAGTGAGATGCACTGATGCATTTTTAAAGTTTTTTTAAAAATACATATATATTGGAGTGGCACGAGTAGTAAAGAACCCACCTGCCAGTGCAGGAGATGTAAGAGACATAGCTTCAATCCTGGATCAGGAAGATACTTTGAATGAGGAAATGGCAACCCAAGTATTCTAGCCTGGAGAATCCCATGGCCAGAGGAGCTTGGTGGGCTACAGTCCATAGCGTCGCAAGGAGTCAGACATGACTAAAGTGACTTAGTACACATAGTTGATTTTAAATGTTGTTACTTTCAGGAGTACAGCAAAATGATTCAGTTATTCACACATATAGCTATTCTTCTTCAAATTACTTTTCCATTTAGGTTATTATAGAATATTGAGTAGAATCCCTTGTGCTACACAGTAGGTCCTTGTTGGTTATCTATTTTAAATACAGTAGTATGTATTTGTTAATCCCAAATTCCTAATTTATCCCTTCCCCCCACCTTTCCCCTTTGGTAACCATAAATTTGTTTTCTAATTCTGTGAGTCTGTTTCTGTTTTGTAAATAAGTTCATTTGTATCATTTTTTTGATCCCTCATATAAGCTGTATCATGATATTTGTATTTTTCTGTTTGACTTAATTCACTTAGTATGATAACCTCGATCATACTAGGTCAATCCATATTACTACAAATGGCATTATTTAATCCTTTTTATGGCTAAGTAATATTCCAGCATGTACCACATCTTCTTTATCTGTTGATGAACATTTAGGTTGCTTGCATGTCTTGGCTATTATAAGAAATGAACTTTGGAGTGTAGGTATCTTTTCAAATTACGGTTTTCTCTGGATATATGCCCAGGAGTGGGATTGCTGGATCATGCTGCTAGTTCTATACTTAGTTTTCTAAGCAACCTCCACACTGTTCTCTGAAATAGTTGTACCAGTTTACATGGCCACCAACAGCATAGGAGTGTTCCCTTTTCTCCACACCCTCTCCACCACTTATTGTTTGTAGCCTTTTTATGATGGCCATTCTGATAGGTGTGAGGTGATATCTCAGTGTAGTTTCATTTTGCATTTCTCTAACAACCCATTTTTTGATTTTTTTTTACCTTACAATATTGTATTGGTTTTGCCATACATCAACATGAATCCACCACGGGTGTACACGTGCTCCCCATCCTAAACCCCCCTCCCACCTCCCTCCCCGTACCATCCCTCTGGGTCATCCCAGTGCACCAGCCCCAAGCATCCTGTATCCTGCATCGAACCTGGACCGGCAATTCGTTTCATATATGATATTATACATGTTTCAATGCCATTCTCCCAAATCATACCCACCTCTCCCTCTCCCACAGAGTCCAAAAGACTGTTCTATACATCTGTGTCTCTTTTGCTGTCTCGCATACAGGGTTATCGTTACCATCTTTCTAAATTCCTGTATTGGTGTTTTTCTTTCTGGCTTACTTCACTCTGTATAATTGGCTCCAGTTTCATCCACCTCATTAGAACTGATTCAAATGTATTCTTTTTAATGGCTGAGTAATACTCCATTGTGTATATGTACCACAGCTTTCTTATCCATTCATCTGCTGATGGACATCTAGGTTGCTTCCATGTCCTGGCTACTATAAACAGTGCTGCGATGAACATTGGGGTACATGTGTCTCTTTCAATTCTGGTTTCCTCGGTGTGTATGCCCAGCAGTGGGATTGCTGGGTCATAAGGCAGTTCTATTTCCAGTTTTTTAAGGAATCTCCACACTGTTCTCCATGGGTTTTATATATATAT
>NW_011494606.1:7255424-7268221 GCF_000754665.1 Bison bison bison
CATGTTTATGGTTTCCTTTGCTGTGCAAAAGCTTTTAAGTTTAGGTCCCATTTGTTTATTTTTGTTTTTATTTCATTACTCTAGGAGGCTGGATCCAAAAAGATAATGCTGTGATTTGTGTCAGAGAGTATTCTGCCTATGTTTTCCTTTAAGAATTTTATAGCGTCTGGACTTACATTTCGATCTTTAATCCATTTTGAGTTTATTTTTGTGCATGGTGTTAAAGAATGTTCTTATTTTATTCTTTTATATGTAGCTGTCCGGGTTTCCCAGCTCCACTTATTGAAGAGACTATCTTTTCTCCATTGTATGTTCTTGCCTCCTCTTTCACAGATTAATTGACCACAGGCGTGTGGTTTGTTTCTTGGCTTTCTATCCTGTTCCGTTGATCTGTGTTTTTATTTTTGTGTGAGTACCATACTGTTCTGATTACACAGATGCATTTTAAGACTGTGCTCAGGTTGCTACTTCCCCACAAAATCCCCATCCCCATCAATAGCAAAACCACCATGATGACCTTCTAGCTCAGAGAAATCTTAAGACTTCATGGTTTGCTGGCCCAGGCAATATTGGATAGCAGGACCCCAGCCCATCAGATGTTTCTGGAAGCCCATTTCCATTACAAGGTGCATCTTTTCCTATTAATCCTACCCAAACAATGTGAGTAAATGCAGAGGATTCTGACACCACTTCCAGCTAGTTCTAGTTGAAAGATCAAATTCCTTCAGGCCTACCACTGAGTTCCGCAACCACAATGCTGTCAACACATCAGCCCACCACTTCACAGGCTTTTACTCCTCCTCATACTTTCCACTGATGCTTCAGAACTTGGTGGACATCAGTCCAGGTTTTCCTTTTTTCCTTCCCAAGTTCCTGCACACAGCAACTCAGAGAGAATCCAGCCCTTCCCCGGTCCTGTGGCCACATCTTGATTTCCATTGATCCTGTAAAAAACAAATCCTTATGTTTCATGATTCTTAGGGATTGTTGCTCTAATGAAAGGCCTCTCAAGAAGATGGACTTGCAGGTGAGAAACAAAGTTAATTATATCTTCTTGTGTGTGCTAAGTCGCTTCAGTCATATCTGACTCTTTGCAACCCCATGGATTGTAGCCCACCAGGCTCTTCTGTCCATGGGACTCTCCAGGCAAAAAAAGTAGAGCGGGTTGCCACGCCCTCCTGCAGGGGATCTTCCTGACCCAGGGATCGAGTCCACGTCTCCTAGGTCTCCTGCAGTGGTAGGCAGGTTCTTTACCACTAGCACCACCTGGGAAGCCAGATGTTTATAAAACTATGGAGCTGGATAGAATATAGGTACTGGGAAGGGACATGTCCTGAAAAATCTTTATCATAAGGATGATATCCTCACAGCCTACAAAAATATACATTTGGCACATTTGGGGATATTCCCCTGTCATCAGTCAAAAATTACATGGAAATATTTAGTAAAAAAATTCAGATACCAGATACATGTAAACTTTGAGAAACTGGTTCATCCTAACTGTAACCATGTAATCTTCAAGCTCTATTTTTAGCAGTGGAATATTTTCTAAGCACATTTACACCATCTTCCAATATATAAGATAAACGTGGGACCATTCTGGTTGAAGCTCAGAAAGGGAGGAACAGAATGTCTCCTCTCCAAGCTTTACTCATTCCCTTTGCTGGTCTCTGAGATACCTCCACGGGCCCCCTGATTCAGAATCACTGATCTAATTTATTCCAGTAGGCATTAATCAGAGAAGGCAATGGCAACCCACTCCAGAACTCTTGCCTGGAAAATCCCATGGACGGAGGAGCCTGGTAGGCTGCAGTCCATGGGGTCGCTAAGAGTTGGACACGACTGAGTGACTTCACTTTCACTTCCATGCATTGGAGAAGGAAATGGCAACCCACTCCAGTGTTCTTGCCTGGAGAATCCCAGGGACGGTGGAACCTGGTGGGCTTCCATCTATGGGGTCGCACAGGTCGGACATGACTGAAGTGACTTAGCAGCAGCAGCAGCAGCAGGCATAAATAGTCCCACTTTATTATTAAGGGTGAGAGTAGCTATATTAGCCAGAATTCTCCAGAGAAATAGAGCCAACAGGATGTGTATGTGTCTGTATTCTAATTCACTTAGTCTGTGTGTGTGTATATAATGTACAATGCATACGAGGGAGAAAGAAGGGGAGAGAGATTTCTTTTAAGGAATTTGCTCATGTGATTACAAGGGACTGGCAATCACTGAAATTCAGTCCCTGAAATTTGCAGAGTAGGCCAGCAGGCTGGACTTTCCAAAGATTGCAGTCTGGAGTCTGAATGCAGTCTGGAGGAAGGACTTCTTCCTTCTTTCTCCGGGGACTTCAGTCTTTGCTTGTAAGGCTTTCAACTGGTTGTATGAAGCCTGCTCACATGATGGAGGGCAGACTGCTTTAGTCAGTGTCTACTGATTTAAATATTAATACCTTCACAGCAATAGCCAGTCTGGTGTTTGACCAAACAACTGGCACCATAATCTAGTTAATTTGGCAAATACATTAACCATCGCCGGAGCTGAAATGGATTGCACTGATTTTCCTAGGTACTACAGTAGTAAGAAACGGCTGGGCGACCAGAGGTGAAGAACAAACAGCTTGAAGTGCAAATGTGGCCAAAGGTGGTTTTTTGAAATGAATAATGTAAATAAAGGTCTAGCAAGGACTGTATTGGGAAAGGCAGGGAAAAGCAGGCCTAATTTTGATGAATTTGCGGTACAAATTTATATTTGTAAAAATACAAATTATAGAGTAGAAATTAGTCATCAAAATGCCGCTGAAAACTTTTCATTAAAGATCTACTGACATTTGAGGTTATTACACCAGCAGTTTGGCGTTTCTTGTGTAACTGTGACCTATTTCTCAGCAACTGGTTCTTGTTACCAGGGATGTTAATGAAGGAAATGAAATTTTTGCCTGTTGAAAACTGAGATCATACTTCTTCCCCAAAGGAATATTAGTTCTTCAGTCTAAAAGAAAATAGTTCAGAAAGGAGAGGCCGAATGATAACCAATATAGATTGTTCATGTATTTAATCACTCAACAAGATTTTGGATCAAACAAATATGTGATCTCTTGAACTGCACAGTTCAGGTCTCAAAATGCAACCACCCACCACCTCACCCCATCCTCCCACCCCACCAAACCCATTGCCAACCTGGACTACAGAAATTATTATGCTGGTAATATAATGTCATCAATTAGCCAGGGCTGTTGGATCAGGGCAGCCATTTTTATATCTGCAACCTGGGAGGTAATATGGCACAAAAGCTCTGGCCCCCCGAGAAGATGGTGCTGCTGCTGCTGCGCCGCTTCAGTCATGTCCGACTCTGTGCAACCCCGTAGACGGCAGCCCACCAGGCTCCCCCATCCCTGGGACTCTCCAGGCAAGAACACTGGAGTGGGTTGCCATTTCCTTCTCCAATGCATGAAAGTGAAGTCGCTCAGTTGTGTCTGACTCTTCTCGACCCCATGGACTGCAGCCTACCAGGCTCCTCTGTCCATGGGAGTTTCCAGGCAAGAGTACTGGAGTGGGGTGCCATTGCCTTCTCTGAGAAGATGGTGACTAAATGACAAATCTAATTCTCCCTTTGAGAAAGTATTCAATCCTAAAAAGAAAGTCAATTAAAAGCAGCTGGTAAGGGGAGCAAAGACTGAAAATCACAGAGACAAGCCAGAGGATAGGAATACAGAGATGACCAAGGCACGGAACACCATTTCATAATCTAGCAGAGGTGTTTGACAAGTAAAAGAGAAATACAGAGCAACATGGGAAAGCCTGGCATCGCAAGTTACACCCAGAGTGTGACATCACATGTTACACTGTGGGAACACAGAGAAGGGACACTGAGGTGACTAAGGATGGCTTTCTGGGGGGCTCCTTGGACTTCCACTATTCGGGGGTGACATGATGGGTCCCCAAAGATAGAACTGGATCTTGAGGAATAGAAATCTTCTAGTTCTCAAACTATGTTGTGATCGCCATGGAGCCCAGATATGTGTTGTTGGCTGTCTTTACATGACTTCTGGCTCTGTTGCTCTTACTTGGTCCCCATGAGGCCCTAGATGCCTCTTTTCCTTACTCTTTTCCCCTGTGTATTTAAAGTAAGACTCTCTTATTTGAGACAATCAAGAGAGTCAGTATTACTTGTAACCTGAAGACCAAACATGCCACTTCTGGTTAACTTGTATAAAGAAGCTTTGCAAGTTGAGACCAAAACACCTAAAAGCCAGAGGTTTGGTTCATGATAAATCATAGTGTCCTTAAAATTCAAATTTCTCAAATGCAAAAAAAAGACACATACTTCATTTAATTTTTATTGTAAAGCCCGAAAGATTTTACTTATACTATTGTGACTGAAGTATACAGTCAGATCAAGGGTATTTATAATCTCCTTTCCGATTAGGGATTGGAAACCATAAAGTCCAAGAATCAAAATGAATGGCTTAACTTGTTCAAACTATTTTTCAAGTGTTAAAGTTATCCACAGAACACTGAATCAAAATGAAAATTAAACACACACACGCACTTTATGAAAATAAGAGTTAGATATATATTTTCAAACCTGTTTTTAATTGGCATTTTCTTTGGCTCAACCTCTCCTTCTAGTTGGATTTCCTTAGTTGTCAGACTGCTACAGGATATAAAAGAAACAAAACATAGACAACTACTGGAAAATGGACAGAAATTTATTCCCATTTATAGATTAATTGGGCCATCAATTACAGTAATTTTACCAACAGTAGTGTTAGTGGTACTATTGGTTGTACAAAATTATTTGTGAATGGCATCTTATAAGAGATAAAATTGCTGAGTTAAAAATTTTAAAAATTCATTCTTTCTAATTTTGAGAAGGCTCAGTTACCACACAGAGTGTAACATGTTGCTGCTGCTGCTAAGTCGCTCAGTCATGTCCGACTCTTAGCGACCCCATGGACTGCAGCCCACCAGGCTCCTCCATCTCCAGGATTCTCCAGGCAAGAGCACTGGAGTGGGGTGCCATTGCCTTCTCCGACGAGTATAACATACATAGCGCAAATATATGCAAATTAGAATTAACTTGAAAAGGCTGAACCTAAAATATCAATAAAGTTTTGCTTTCAGCACAAAATTAGAAATAAAGTAAATCTATTTTTTAATCTTGAAGAATTATAATTTTAAGTTGGAGAGGGATGAATAAGTTACCAAATGTGTTTTTGTAATTGGCATATGCCTTGGCCACTTTCACTAGTAAACACTGTCAGTCCTATGGGAGCAACTAGATATGAAATATGCAAGTTTTGAATTCTGCCAAGTCTTCAGGAACACATTACTCATAAAATAAAATTGTGCTTTCTCTGCTCTAGTCATATGCCTGTACCATTCAGTCAATTACTTTTCTTTAGTTTCTGACTGGCATCTGAATCTTAAGAGGCAGAAAACCAAGTCATGAATTTAAGTCTCGAGCTGTTAAGTTGTGATGGTTAATTTTATGTCCCGACTTGACTGGGCTAACGGGGATGCCCAGATAGCTGGTAAAACATTTTATCTGGATGTGTCTCTAAGAGGGTCTCCAGAAGAGATTAGCAGCTGAATTGGTGAACTGAGTAAAGCACGTGGTCCTCCCCAGTGTGGGTGGGCACCATCCAATTTGTTGAGAGTCTGAATAGATAAAAAAAAAGGTGGAGGAAGAACACACTCTCTTCCTGGGTGAAGACTTTCATCTTCTCCTGGCCTCATACACTGGTATTCCTGTTTCTCAGGCTTTTGGACTCAGGTTGAGATTTATCCCATCAGCTCCCCTATTCTTAGACCTTTGCATGTGGACAACTGTCCTGATTCTCCAGCCCATAGATTGCAGATCAAGGGACTTCTGGGCTTCCACAACTGCTTAAACAATTCCTATAGCAAATCTACTCTTCAGTAGATAGATAGATTGATCCTATTGGTTCTGTGTCTCTGGAGCATCCTGATACATAAGTGATGCTTAGAAAACCTGAAATGTATAGCTAATTGTATACAGTCATCTTCTAAGCTTTTAGTTCATTAAATGTCGCTATTTTTACATTATGAAATCCTTTGACAGTCTAAAGAAAGATTATCGATCTATCCATCAGAAAAGTGCCTATGTCCACCTGTACACTCCCTTGTGCCTAAATGAATCATAGACCTGAAGTAAAGAACCTCTTTTGCTATACAATATTTATAGAAAGGAGGTCCACAGGAGCAAGTATGCACACTCTACCAGCCACCGCTGCCGCAGTCCAGCAGTTTGCAGCATACCACATTCAGGTGTATGTTGCATGTGGTCCTGAGTTCAAATTACTTTTCAACATTTTCCCTTCAACCCTCTGAAAGGCCCTGGGATTTCTATTTGTATTCAAGATCAAAGAATTTTAGACCATTAAACGAAAGATGAAACAAGATGCCTGGTGTTACAAATACTTACAAATATTATTTTTGGTAACCATTGGAAAACAGAAATGACAAGCAAAACAAGATAAAACCAGAAACAGAACAAACTACTCAGTGTGCTAAATTTCATACAATAAAAGTAAAGCATGAATGAGCTAATTATGGGCTTTTTTTTCTGTTAAAATAGTTTCTTAAATCAGTTTCTACCAGAAACACACATACAGGCATATATATATATATACACACACACATATACACAGATACATATACAGGCATACATAGTCAAGCTCTGAAATTGCATAAACATATCCAGAAAGTATGAATTTTCATTTAGAATGCAATTCTTAATTTTTTAAGTTACAAAATGGTTTATTTAACTGAAATTTTGTTTATTCAACTGCCTACCATATGTATATATGAAATGATTATCCATTCAGAAAATATAAATAGTGAGTTGAAATTATCATCAAAATAAGAGAAGTCTCTATTTTTAAAAGGACTCTTGAAAACTATAAAAATCATTACTTTCTCTCGTAGGCAAAAAGCTAAAGACAATTCTCAAGGGGAACAAAAACCATTCAAAGACCCTGAACTATCAGATTTCCAGTTCTGTTAGTGGGGATGAAAAACAGCCATTTGATGAAGTTAAGATTAGAGCAAGTGTTAACAAAATAGTCAGCTACGTATTTTTTAAAAATTCTGATACCATTAAGGGAGCAAGGGAATTACTAGAAATAACTCTGAAATTCTTTCCCACCAATACTGAATTTAAATTCTTTTTACAGCATCTGTCTGTTAATAACTATGAGAAGGAAGAGTGAAACAAAAAAAAAAAACAAGTTCCTATATGATAAGTATTGCTTTGCTTCTGGTTCCATTATGAACAAACATATATATATTTTTTTAATTTTATGTAATTGGGCTTCCCTGGTGGCTCAGTGGTAAAGAGTCTGCCTGCCAGTGCAGGAGACATGAGCTAAATCCCTGATCTAGGAAGATTCAACATGCCATGGGGCAATTCGGTCCATGAGCCACAACTATTGAGCCTGTGCTCTAGAGCCCGGGAACCACAGCTACTGAGCCCATGAGCCGCAACTACTGAAGCCCATGTGCCCTAGAGACCCATGCTCAGCAAGAAGAGGATGCTACCTCTTCTACCACAGTGCAGCTGTGCACTGCAGCTAGATAGTAGCCCCAGCTGGCTGTAACTAGAGAAAAGTCCACACAGCAAAGAAGACCTCACAGAGACAGAAATAAATAAAATTATAAAAATCAATAAAATTATAAAAGAATTTTTAATGTTCTCAATGTTAAATACTGTATGTTAAATGTTTATAATAATTGCATTTGAGGTGATTTCTAGAGACTTAGAAGAGAACAATCATGCAGTTTATAGGTTTTGCATTTACCTTTAGAAAGGCAAATAATCTCTCGTGTTCTTATAAGAAAATGACCGCTGTGGATTCTTGGGTTCCTGCTCATGATATACAAGATTACTTTGTCTTAGGAAAAACAAATTATGATCAGACAGTTTTTGAAGCAGAGCCCAATCAAATTCCTTCCATGGACTGTGGGAAGTGATTCAGGATGTATCAAAACATTCAGACCGAAGACGTTTTAGGTACTAGTTGTCTCTACTGTTTTCCTGAAGCTAAGCTCAGATTTATCTAAGACATAAGAGGCGTGAGAGGCCTAACTTGGGTCTTAGCACATGAAAAGGCCTCTGGAAAAGAAATGGAAAGTAGACATAGCCTCTGAGGAAACCTGGATAACTATGAAATAATGACTGGATGTGACAACCTCTATGCTGGGGCTTCCCTGATAGCTCAGTTGGTAAAGAATCTGCCTGCAATGTGGGAGACCTGGGTTCAATCCCTGGGTTGAGAAGAACTCCTGGAGAAAGGAAAGGCTACCCACTCCAGTATTCTGGCCTGGAGAATTCAACGGACTGTATAGTCCATGGGGTCCCAAAGAATCGGACACGACTGAGCAACTTTCTCTCTTTCTCTATGAAAGGGGGCTTTATTGGAGGGAATGCATCAATCCAGTGCATAGATTATCAATGATTAAAAATAACAAAATAAACTTCTAGAAGTCCTGTATAGCTGTGAAAAAAAAATACATTTGATGAAATACATTACGACTACAAACACTTACAAGCAGAAAGTGCTTGTAGTATACTTAAGATGGCATTATCTGAAACAAAAATTCTCAACCAACAGTTGATAAGTAGCAGCCAAGGAAATTTTCTAAATTTTATTCTCTACAAAATCCATTTTAAAATCTTGCCTCAGGCTGAAATTTTGTCTTCTGAATAATAAAAATTTGGAAAGTCCCAGTGTCAACTCTCCAAGAAGAAATTTCATGGTCACAGCTCTGTGGTTTTGACGACAAAAACACAGGAAGGCAACATTACATTCCATCCGCATCACAGAATGGAGTGAAGGTTGCATTTCCTAGGCCTTCTTTTCTTCTCCTAGAATCTATTCTCCTCTTGTGGGTTCTTCTTGGTGCTGCTATTTATTATAGACAGTGTTTGATAGAAAACTTTAATAATTCACAGGTTCCAATTCCTTCTCCCACACACTCACTACACATCTTAAGTAATACTCTTTACTTCCTTGAACCATAGTTTCATCATTTGTAATACAAAACTGGAAATACCTACCACTCAGGTCTTCCTTCCTAGTGCTTCACTATAATTCATCTTCTAAAACATGCAGCATCTTTTCCCCATATAAATACCTAGGAATTACTTCGGTTTGAAGGCAACTATTTTTTCAATTATTTGTTTTCAATTTTCCAACTTATCATGGTTTTTTTTTCCACTGTGGCTTTTGAAAAGATACAAGGAACCAGCTCACTATTTCTTTTGTCTCAGTTCCCATATTTCTTATTTTTTTTATGCATAGAAACAAATATCACATGCATACTAACTAACCTGTCTGTCCTCTTCCCCCACCATCCTATAAAATGTTACCAATCTGAAGATTTCTGTCTTCATTGACTGTCACTCCATCTTTACTGTTGAAAATTCTTTGAAGGAAAATTGCTCTAAGATGTATCTTTTTACCATCGATCCACATCCACCTGCATGCATTCCCATAATCCCTGCTGCTTACCTACTTCTTCCACCTGACTTGTGATCTTTGGGGAAATCTGTCGACCTACAGTCAGCATTTCTAGCTTGAGTTCTGGTTCCATTCCTTAAGGGCTCTAGAAAAGTCCTCTTAAACAGGAGTTCCCAACTAGGTTCACTATCAGCATCGTTCAGGCAGCTTTTTAACTGTTAAATCAGAGTCTTGGAGTTTGAGTGGGAGAGTAAACACAGGAGTCTATTTTACGAAAAGCTCCTGTAGGTGATGCAAATGAAGACTTACGTTTGAGATTTATTTGCCAGAACCTCTCAGTTATTTTCTTAGCTTATAAAATGCCAAGTCTTATTTTACAGTGATATTATGAAGGTTAAACAGGCAATATATGGGAAAAGAGTGTTATAAATTAGAAAACTGAATATAATTATGAGTCAATATTTTGTGGGGTTTAGAGAGGAATAAGTTCAGTATTAATCACTTCGGCAACAAGCATCATACACAGAACATTAGAAACGATCAGTACTGATGATCTTCTGATATTCTCACAGTATAAAATCTCAGGGTGGGCCAGGATACTATTTTAAAAATGCATAAAGAGGGTTTCTTTTTAAAATTTATTTATTTTTAGTTGGAGGACAATTGGTTTACAATATTGTGTATGATTTCACCATATATCAACATGAATCAGCCATAAGTATATGTATATCCCCTCCCTCTTGAACCTCCCTTCCACTTCCCACCCCGTCTTACACCTCTAGGTTGTCACAGAGTACTGAATTTGAGCTCCCTGTGTCATAGAGCAGATTTCCACTGGCTATCTCATTTTACATTTGGTTATGCATATGTTTCAGTGTTACTATCTCAATTCACCATACCTTCTCCTCTCAGTGTATCTTCCCCACACCTGCCATGGCCACAAGTCTCTGTATCTCCACTGCTGCACTACAGATAGGTTCATCAGTTCCATCTTTCCAGATCCCATATCTATGTGTTAATATATGGTATTTGCTTTTCTGACTTACTTAACTCTGTATAGTAGGCTCTAGGTTCATCCACTTTATTAGAACTGAGTCAAATGTGCTCCTTTTTATGGCTGAGTAATGTTCCACTGAGAAAAGGGAACCCCCTTGCACTGTTGGTGGGAAGGCAAATTGATACAGCTACTATGGAGAAGAGTATGAAGATTCTTTAAAAACTAGGAATAAAGTTATCATATGACCCAACAATCCCACTACTGGGCATATACCCTGAGGAAACCATAATTGAAAAAGACACATATACCCCAATGTTCATCGCAGCACTGTGGTATGTATACACATAAAGGGGTTTTAAAACCAGTAAATGAATACTTTTACTGCAATTTAAAGTTTAAAAAAAAAATTTAAAAATAAAATTCACTCTTTCTGACTTGAATTATATTGACTTCATTATGAGAATTTGCTTCTCAAAGTCCTGGTCTTCTAGGAAACTAGAGAAATACTGGAACACTTTGAAGCCAAAATAAAGAAAGAAAATTGATGTGCAAATATTGGTCTTTGTTTTCCCCATACTTTCGTCATTTCCTGGAATTGTAACAACTGAGATGCCAAGAGAGGTTTACTAACTCACTCTCCATTTTGTGCATTTTCTATTGCAAGGGAGTAAATTGTACTGTAATAGCCTGGAAAAATTACTGTAGGAAATGACTCTGGCCCTAGAGAGTTTCTAATTCATTATAATTTCCAGGATAAAACATTCACCTACAACTTTTAAATCCTCAGAGGGTTTAATCTACTTAAGCTAATGCAAGCAAACAGACTGGCAGAAAGGGACTATTACTCTAAAATAATTGTAACTATCTTTTCAGGAAGACCATGGGGCTTTGCATTCAAACCATCATTGATGTTTTAATTTTTCCCTTTCATTAAAATAGAAATATTTAAAGTTTACTTTTTCACTCTTAGAGGGGAAAATCACCTAATAAGCTTGTAACTTAAATCTATAACCTATGATCCAGAGTTCAAGCTCATTAGTTTAACATCAATTTGTAGTACCTGGCTCCTGTTCCTCTCTGGCCTCCTGGACTCCGTTTCACCAAATACCTTTCTCTCTGTATGGAATTCCTTCTCTTGTTTCATGCACCAGTTGTATAATGAGCTGGCTTATGCTGAAATGACCTGGTGTGTGCAGCAGAAAAAATACCATGGACATCCTGTCATCACATGCTCTTTCATCTCCTTGGAAATTCCCTTAGCAACTTCTACTTATACTCAAAATTCAGCCCAAGTATCATCTCCCCTAGAAAGCTGTCTGGCCCTTAGCTTGTTTAGCTGCCCTGGATCCCCTGGGATTCCCTATCATCCTAGGCACCCCTCGGCCCTAGCACTCATAAGGCAACAGGCGAAAATGGTTTCCATATCTCCCGCACACACTGGATGCTAAGGTCGTTCAGGTAAAGGACAATGCCTGATTTCACTTTATATCCATAGTATTTGGCTTAGGGTCTGGCACTTATGGGCTCCACAGATGGTTGAATGAATGAATAACGTGATCTAAAGATATGTTGCATGAAACTTCAGAATCAATTATGCCATGTGCAAGTGTTGCAATTACTGCATATTTTCTAATTTTTTGTGTAGCCAGCTTTTCTTTTTTTTAGGTGGGAGGAGGTGAACTCCACTTCTCTGATAAGCAAGTAGTCAGTCCAGTCACCTTGGATGATATTCCTTGTTCTTCAGAGAGTCATTTGAATGCTTCTTACTTGTTAAGCAAGTGTAAGCCAGGATCCTCTGGCTACAGAAAAGAGCACATGAAGTCCACTCCCCCTGGATAGGCAAAATTCAAGAAAGGGTGGACTTATTTGCATAAGGATATCTTATGCAGATAAGACTCTGAGAGGTCTTCCCAGTGGGCCAGAGTGACCCTCAACCATGCTCAGGAGCAGGGAAGATGGGAAGGAAGAGTCCCCAAAACAAACCTTTGAGGGTAGAAAGTTATGATAATTTTTGACTGAATGCATGACTGAACTGATAGAGAACAGCAACAAAGAGCCTGAGTCTCAAGAGATGGCAGATGTCAGAACTGCCTCAACCCTGCCTCAGGGGGCACTGGCACCCTGGGCAGGTAGCTATGTATGAACCAAGGGAGCTGGTCATTAAGAGATGCAACAACTGGGGGGATCCAGGCCTTCCCTGGAGAAGGCAATGGCACCCCACTCCAGTACTCTTGCCTGGAAAAATCCCATGACGGAGGAGCCTGGTGGGCTGCAGTCCATGGGGTCGCTAGGAATCAGACACGACTGAGCGACTTCACT
>NW_011494606.1:7268321-7271623 GCF_000754665.1 Bison bison bison
CCATTGCTGTTTCCCAATAAGAGATTGGGAAACCAAATACATGACTTACTTCCCAGCTCTTTTGTAGGTAGGAGTAGTTCTGGTCCAAGCATGATACACAAACAGAAGTCTCCCAGGACTTCTGATTACCCTTTTGGTTTTCCATATAAAATGGGGAAAGACCTATCTGGCACCACCCTCCCTCCTTTTTTACTGCCTTAAATACATTGCTGGTCACTTGAGCCTCAGCAAGCGCCTTGCAGAGAAGGGGAAACAAGCCATTACAATATGGATGGCAAAGCAAAAAACAGAACCTAGTGCTACCATGGAACTGCTGTATCTGCAGACTTCTCATCAGGTAAAACAAAACCCTACATATTTAAGCTACTGTCAGGTTATCTGTTACGTGCAGTTAAAGTATTCTTAGTTGATATGACACTCACACCCCCAGTAGTATTCATCAGACACTAGCACAAGCGATACCTAGATATACGGGGGATGCTGCCCTTAACAGGACATCTGGATGTGTGCTACTCAGTTCAGAATGATGCTCTTAGGCCTTGTACTCTGGGATGCCTGGGGAGACACTGTAGGTATAATTATGCTAATTTAAGTTTAGGTTGGAAGAGCAAACTCCAATTCTAAGGCAAATATGGAGTATATTTATGATCAAATGATTCTTCTACAACCTCTATTTCCAGACGTCTGTGTGAACACTAAATATAGATTTAACCAGAGAGTGAAAGAAACATTTTTCTAATGTTATATATGGAAAGGAAAAGTAAATTGAATGAGAAGCATGTTCCAACATAGGCATCTCAAACTCTAAAAATGAGAAGTGAAATATTTAGGTCAAATACAAACCAAATTATTAGTAGTGGTTAACACTTGGTTCTGTAATTAGAGTCAGAGAGAAGTGAGACAACTATTGTGCTTTTTTAGATTTCCTTATTCTTTGAATTTTTGTTACAAGAATGTATTACTTTGCTAATAGGAAAAAGTTTCTGATAAATAAAACCACCTCTAAGAAGGTTTTTATCAAATGCTCTCTATGCATTCTCCCATTTAATCCACAACACTATGTGATGAGCAGTATGTTCAATAAAGAAACTAAGACGTAAAAACTTCAAGTAACTTCACAACACCATATAGCTAGCTATTGAAAGAATAAGGACTTGAAGACTCTTCAGTCCAAATCAGCCCATACTCTAAGTACAGGGCAATACCACCTCTCCCAGATGTTTCTGGATATGTAGATATTTTTAACTCTTTTTACCAAACCTGAATAAGAAACATGTTCTAACATAGGCATCTCAAAAACTAAAAATAAGAAGTGAAATATTTCGGTCAAATACAAAACAAATTGTTAGTAATAACAACTGAATGATGCTTTCCTTAGACTCTTTTTAAGGAAACTGTCTTCCAATAACTTCCTCCCCTCTCCCCTCTCTCCTTCCCTCGAGTACAATTATCTTTAGAAACAAGAATGATCCTACCTTGTTTCAGTGTCTCAGTAGGAATTACTTACTATTCACACTTGTCAAGACCATGTAAAGCTGATGCATCCTTAGAGTTCCACTCTGGTAAGTTTGGGGAAGGGATTTAAATGCATTGGTTACTCTTAGTATAAGAAACCATGCACTCAGGAGGAGTTTCATGGCACAAAGAACTGGTAGCAGGTTACGTTGTTTCTCTAGCCAGGAAATATGTTTAGGTGAGAGTAAAATTAGTTTTTCAGAAACAGACTTTGTAACTATTATAAACTATCTACGTAAGAAACAGAAAATTAGGACTGCGCCTAAGGTCAGAGGAAATGAGTACTTTATTTGGTTAAAAGGCTGACGTGAAATTTCACCTACTATAAGTCAGAACGGCTGTCTGGAGTATTTCGCAAGACTCCAGATTCTCATCTGTTTTTTTAATAGCTCTTGAGGTCTATATAAGAACTTGGCCCTGGCTTATCCAAACTAAGTCTTGGATGATCTTAGTTAAAAAAAAAAAAAAGGCGTATTTTAAAAGACTATGAAATTACAACCTACAACCATAAAGTGTGAGAACATGAAACAACTCTAAGTGGGAGAGATGTTCGAATTCTCTGCTTATTCAATAATCCAGCAATAGGCCATTTTAGTATTATTTTTACGTATTATATGTACTGACTTTTCAGTCCAAAAAGAAGTATTGCAGTATTTTTTCAGTGCAAAAAAAAAAAAAGACAGAAAAGCCTTTATATGGTATCATGCCACTAAATGAATATTAAAAAAGACTCAGATTTAACTCCAAGTCTTGCCATTAATAAACTGTATGACTCCCAGATTTTCATCTAAAGCTTAGACTTGCATACTCATCCCCTTAACTCTACATACCCTAGTTATCATTTGGTCTTTCTTTTCCCCCTAGATTAATTGCACTGGAGGGCATGTTCTGTATGATTTTAGTCCTTTAACAATTATTGAGACTTGCTTTATGGCTCAGCACATGTCAGTTTTTATAAATGTTCCATGTATGCACAAAAAGAATGAATATTCTGTGGTCAAGCAAAGTAAGATTATTAAATGAAACTCGATAATTTGTGAACTATTAACCTTGTGTCATATAGTTTAAAACTGCTATTCAGTTCAGTTCAGTCACTCAGTCGTGTCCGACTCTTTGCGACCCTATGGAATGGCAATAAACACTCCAGTGTTCTTGCCTGGAGAATCCCAGGGACCTGGAAGCCTGGTGGGCTGCCGTCTATGGGGTCGCACAGAGTCGGACACGACTGAAGCGACTTAGCAGCAGCCGCAGCAGGCCTTCCCTTGGTATGGAGCTTCTCATTGGAGAGCTTGTGAGTCATCTTCACTGCTATGACTCGGGTGTGTCTTCAGACCAGCACTAAGAAGAAAAAAAGCAGCAGACCAGTTATAATCCACCCCCTCATCTCCCACTTTTCCTCCTTGTGCCAGAGACTATGAGTTGGTTGCATTATTTTCCATTGCTGTTTCCCAATAAGAGATTGGGAAACCAAATACATGACTTACTTCCCAGCTCTTTTGTAGGTAGGAGTAGTTCTGGTCCAAGCATGATACACAAACAGAAGTCTCCCAGGACTTCTGATTACCCTTTTGGTTTTCCATATAAAATGGGGAAAGACCTATCTGGCACCACCCTCCCTCCTTTTTTACTGCCTTAAATACATTGCTGGTCACTTGAGCCTCAGCAAGCGCCTTGCAGAGAAGGGGAAACAAGCCATTACAATATGGATGGCAAAGCAAAAAACAGAACCTAGTGCTACCATGGAACTGCTGTATCTGCAGACTTCTCATCAGGTAAAACAAAACCCT
>NW_011494606.1:7271723-7286808 GCF_000754665.1 Bison bison bison
TATTCAGTTCAGTTCAGTCACTCAGTCGTGTCCGACTCTTTGCGACCCTATGGAATGGCAATAAACACTCCAGTGTTCTTGCCTGGAGAATCCCAGGGACTGGAAGCCTGGTGGGCTGCCGTCTATGGGATCGCACAGAGTCGGACACGACTGAAGCGACTTAGCAGCAGCAGCAGGACTGCAGCACACTAGGCCTCCCTGCCCATCACCAACTCCTGAAGCTTGCTCAAACCCATGTCCACTGAGTCAGTGATGCCATCCAACCATCTCATCCTCTGTCATCCCCATCCCCTCTTGCCTTCAATCTTTCCCAGCATCAGGGTCTTTTCCAATGAGTCAGCTCTTCACATCAGGTGGCCAGAGTATTGGAGTTTCAGGTTCACCCTCAGTCTTTCCAATGAATATTCAGGACTTGCTTCCTTTAGGATGGACTGATTTGATCTCCTTGCAGTCCAAGGGACTCTTAAGAGTCTTCTCCAACACCGAAGTTCAAAAGCATCAATTCTTCGGCGCTCAGCTCTCACATCCATACATGACTACTGGAAAAACCATAGCTTTGACTAGATGGACCTTTGTTGGCAAAGTAATGTCTCTGTGTTTTAATATGCTGTCTAGCTTGGTCATAGCTTTTCTTCCAAGGAGCAAGGGTCTTTTAATTTCATGACTGCAGTCACCATCTGCAGTGATTTTGGAGCCCAAGAAAATAAAGTCTCTCACCGTTTCCTTTGTTTCCCCATCTATTTGCCATGAAGTGATGGGACCAGATGCCATGATCTTCGTTTTCTGAATGTTGAGTTTTAAGCCAACTTTTTCACTGTCCTCTTTCACTTTCATCAAAAGGCTCTTTAGTTCTTCTTTGCTTTCTGCCATAAAGTGTGTCATTCATGTATCTGAGGTTATTGATATTTCTCCCAGCAATCTTCCTTCCAGCTGTGCTTCATCCAGCCCGGCATTTCACATGATGTACCCTGCGTATAAGTTAAATAAGCACGGTGACAACAGACAGCCTGCCATACTCCTTTCCTGATTTGGAACCAGTCTGTTGTTAGATGTCCAGTTCTATGCTTCCTGACCTGCATCCAGATTTCTCAGGAGGCAGGTCAGGTAGTCTGGTATTCCCATCTCTTTCAGAACTTTCCACAGTTTCTTGTGATCCACACAGTCAAAGGCTTTGGTGTAGTCAATAAACCCGGGAATCTGGCAAAGGGACTGAGAACCCCCAGGGAATTTGACTTTGGAGGCCAGTGGGAATTGATTACAGAACTTACACAGGCCTGGGGAAAGAGTTTTGGAAGGCACAAACAAAACCTTGTGCACACCAGGACCGAGGAGAAAGAAGCAGTGACCCCACAAGAGACTGACTCAGACTTGCCTGTGAGTGTCCAGGAGTCTCTGGTGGAGGCGTAGGTCGGCAGTGGCCTGCTACAGGGTCGGGGGCACTGATTGCAGCAATGGGTGCATGGGATCTTTTGAAGGAGGTCACCACTATCTTCATTACCTCCACCATAGTTTGGTCTCAGGTCAAACAAGAGGGAGAGAACACAGCCCTGCCCAACAACAGAAAATTAGATTAAAGATTTACTGAGCATGGCCCTACCTATAAGAATAAGACCCAGTTTCCGTCACAGTCAGTCTCTCCTACCTGGAAGCTTCCATAAGCCTCTTATCCTTATTAGTCATTGGGCAGACAGAATGAAAACCATAGTCACAGAAAACTAATCAAACTGATCACATGGACCACAGTTTTGTCTAACTAAATGAAACTATGAGCCATGCCCTATAGGGTCACCCAAGATGGATGGGTCACATTGGAGAGTTCTGAAAAAACGTGGTCCACTGGAGAAGGCACTGGCAAACCACTTCCGTATTCTTGCCTTGAGAACCCCATGAACGGTATGAAAACTGTTATTAGGTGATCACGAATTTACAAGTGTTACAAATTGAACATTTTATTATTATGAAGTGATTCTTTATCTTCAATAATGCTTTTTGCCTTAATGTCTTTCTTATCTGATATTAAGGCTGTCTAATCTGACCAACTTTTTCTTACCTAGAAATTGAATGGCATTCTTTTTCTGTCCTTTTACCTTTAACCTTTCTGTATATTTAACGTGTGTCTTTTATAAACTCTGTGTAGTTGACTTTTTGATCCCACCTGATGCTCTTTTAATTGGAATATTTGACCCATTTGCACTTGTTTACTAGCAGTTCTGTTTAAATTGCTATCTTATTTTGTGCTATTTATCCCACCTGTTCTATGTTTCATTTATTTTCCTTTCTTGCTGTTGATTATTTTTGATACCTTCATTTTTTCCCTCTCACTGTGTGAAAGTTTTCTATCCTTTTAGTGGATACCCTAAAAATTACAAAATGCATACTTACTGCCTGTCATAAGCTAAGATTAATCAATAATCATCTCCATTTCCCAGGGAACTTAAGAGTACATTATCTCTATTGACTCCTTTCCCTACTTATACATTGTTGTTGTTAATATGTTAATTCCATCATGTTTTCTTTTAAGTTTTGCATTTATGAGTGTTTCATGCTCTCATTCAGATTCACCCAGGTATTTATCACTTTGCTCCTTTATGACTTTTGTCTTCTCTGCTCTCCCATCTGGGATCTCTTTCCTTCCACATGAAATAAATATCCGGAATCTCCTTATTTTTCTTGATGGCCACTCAGTTCTGAACTGTGTTTATCTTATCCTTTTTAAAAAAAAAAATTTCACTGTATATAAATTCTGGGTTAGCAAATATTTTTCTTGCAGCCTTTTGAAAATATCCTGCCACAGCCTTTGATTCAGCTGTTGTCCAGCTTCCAATAGTGTGGATGTAATTGGTCTTTTTCTTTGACATCTTTTAAGATTCTCTTTGCCTTTGATCTGTAGTTTCACTGTATGTCTAGTGTGGATTTCTTTTTATTTAATCCACTTAGAAATTTATAAACTTCTGAATTTGTGAATTGGTATCTTTCATCATTCTGGAAAATCCTCAGTAATTGTCTCCATATTTGGTATCTCTGCCCCCATTCTCCCTCTTCTTGTGGAATACCTATTAGTTATTAACAGATGTTAATCTTTCTCTCTCCATCATCCTGGACTTTTAATCTCTTTTCTGTATGTTTCATCTTTTTATCTTTCTGTGGTATATTTTGGATAATTTTTATCATCTGTCTTCTAGTTATCGCTTTCTTTTCAGCTGTGTCTAATTTAAATTTTTAATCTTAGTTATTGCAATCTTATTTATAAAAGTTCTCTGTTGGTTCTTTTTCAAGTCCACTTTGGTGACTTTATTGTTGCCTGTTTTCTGCAGATATGCTCAAGTTTACCTTTTGTTTTTCCAGTAAATCCTTTAACACATTCATCATGTTAAAAGTCTCTGCCTCACAATTTCCAATATCTGGGTCATTTCTGAGTTTAGTTGTGTCATTTGTTTCATCTCTTGACTATGAATTGTGTTACTTTTTTTTTAAGTCTTAGAATTTTTGAATGCCACACATCTTGTGAAGAACAGTTGAGAAAGATAAATAATATTTATACATGGCCACTAGTGTGAGGGACTGAATGAATCAAGTCAGTGAAAACAGGCTTGGCTTTTATTATTTTTACCTTTGGTGTAATACAGTCTGTGTACCTTCAGGGATGGGCTGAAGTCATCTTGCACTTGGGTCAGACCTGGGTGCCAGAGGATCTGTTCTCCTTCTCCACCCTCAGCTTTGAGCCAGTCCTGCTTACCTGCGTCACCCCACAGTCTCAAGCTCCTCCAGTGGTGAACTGCACTTCTCCCATAGAGAGCAGATCTCCGCTTGGTGTTGGTACAGTATCCTGGGCGGAAGAGGTTTTCTACCTCTCCCCAGGGGCCAAAGGTTTTTGCATTTACTCCTTCCCCAGAGGCAGTCGGTCTGTGCCTGGGCCCTGGAGGCAGGAAGTTATGCTCTCTCCAGCAGTGGTTAATGTTTTCACTCAAAGAAAGTCTGAGGAAGTGGTCAGTGTTTCACCTCTGTCACCCGAGAACATCAGATCAACCACTAACTGCATGCCTGTTGTCTTTGAGGGATATCTTCTCACTACACTCCTGCCCCAATAGTTCTCATAGCACCCAGTAGAAGCTGGTGGAAAGGAGCTCCGAGGAGAATGTGAACTGTCGTGTCAAAGCTCCCACTTCAGTTCAGTCGCTCAGTTGTGTCCGACTCTTCACAACCCCATGGACCTCAGCACGCCAGGCCTCCCTGTCCATCACCAACTCCCAGGGCTTGCTCAAACTCATCTCCATTGAGTTGGTGATGCCATCTAACCATCTTATCCTCTGTTGTCCCCTTCTCCTCCTGCCTCCAATCTTTCCCAGCATCAGGGTCTTTTCCAATGAGTCAACTCTTCACATCAGGTGGCCAAAGTACTGGAGTTTCAGCCTCAACATCAGTTCTTCCAATGAACACTCAGGACTGATCTCCTTTAGGATGGACTGGTTGGATCTCCTTGCAGTCCAAGGGACTCTCAAGAGTCTTCTCCAACACCACAGTTCAAAAGCATCAATGCTTCAACGCTCAGCTTTCTTTATAGCCCAACTCTCACATCCATACATGACTGCTGGAAAAACCATAGCCTTGACTAGACAGACCTTTGTTGGCAAAGTAATGTCTCTGCTTTTTAATATGCCTCTTGGTTGGTCATAACTTTCCTTCCAGGGAGTAAGAATCTCTTAATTTCATGGCTTCAGTCATCATCTGCAGTAATTCTGGAGCCCCCAAAAATAAAGTCTGTCACTGTTTCCATTGTTTCCCCATCCATTTGCCATGAAGTGATGGGATGGGATGCCCATGATCTTAGTTTTCTGAATGTGGAGCTTTAAGCCAACTTTTTCACTCTCCCCTTTCACTTTCATCAAGAGGCTCTTTAGTTCTTCTTCACTTTCTGCCATAAGGGTGGTGTCATCTGCATATCTGAGGTTATTGATATTTCTCCCAGCAATCTTGATTTCAGGTTGCGCTTCCTCCAGCCCAGTGTTTCTCATGATGTACTCTGCATATAAGTTAAATAAGCAGGGTGACAATATACAGCCTTGACATACTCCTTTTCCTATTTGGAACCAGTCTGTTGTTCCATGTCCAGTTCTAACTGTTGCTTCCTGACCTGCATACAGGTTTCTCAAGAGGCAGGTCAGGTGGTCTCGTATTCCCACCTCTTTCAGAATTTTCCACAGTTTATTGTGATCCACACAAAGGCTTTGGCATATAATAAATAAATAGTCTCTCTCTATATATATAAATATATAGTCTCTCTCTCTGTCTCTCTCTCTCTATATATATATGTATATATACATATAGAGTCAATAAAGCAGAAATAGATGTTTTTCTGGAACTCTCTTGCTTTTTTGATGATCCAGCGGATGTTGGCAATTTGATCTCTGGTTCCTCTGCCTTTTCTAAAACCAGCTTGAACATCTGGAAGTTCACAGCTCACATATTTATTGCTGAAGCCTGGCTTAGAGAATTTTCAGCATTACTTTACTAGCATGTGAGATGAGTACAATTGTGCGGTAGTTTGAACATTCTTTGGCATTGCCTTTCTTTGGGATTGGAATGAAAACTGACTTCTCCCACTCCTGTGGCCACTGCTGAGTTTTCCAATTTGCTGGCATATTGAGTGCAGCACTTTCACAGCATTATCTTTTAGGATTTGAAATAGCTCAACTGGAATTCCATCACCTCCACTAACTTTGTTTGTAGTGATGCTTCCTAAGGCCCACTTGACTTCACATTCCAGGATGTCTGGCTCTAGGTAAGTGATCATACCTTGATTATCTTGGTCATGAAGATCTTTTTTGTATAGTTCTTCTGTGTATTCTTGCCACCTCTTCTTAATATCTTCTGCTTCTGTTAGGTCCATACCATTTCTGTCTTTTATCGAGCCCATCTTTGCATGATGTTCCCTTGGTATCTGTAATTTCTTGAAGAGATCTCTAGTCTTTCCCATTCTATTGTTTTCCTCTATTTCTTTGCAGTGATCACTGAGGAAGGCTTTCTTATCCCCAAGAAAAAGAAATGCAAAAAAAGCAAAATGGCTGTCTGAGGAGGCCTTAAAAATAGCTGTGAACAGAAGAGAAGTGGAAAGCAAAGGAGAAAAGGAAAGATATAAGCATCTGAATGCAGAGTTCCAAAGAATAGCAAGGGGAGATAAGCTCCCACTTACTCTAAGCTAATATTCAGTCCATACTTGCCCCTAAATTCTTCAAAAGTTTAGCTGATTTTTGTTGGGAGATACTTTTTCATGGGTCTCTCATGTTTGTGCATGATCTATGGAGAGGCATTGACTGCCTCTGTTCTGTCTCAACCACCTTCTCAGCTGGAGTAAAAAGAGATAGCATCTTCCTTGGGAAGAGACACATTTGATTACTGTCTACTGTAATGAAGATGTCTCCCTCCAGAGCAAAGGACCAGCATGCTTAACACTCATTATAAAATATTTAGGTTCCTGGAGCTCAGAGTACCTCCCTGAAATGCAACCCACTGCATGTATAGGTGTCACCTGGCCCTTTTCTCATTGCCCTATGGGACTGGGGATCAGGGAACCAGCACAGATACTGACACTGATTGATACTACTAGGTTAAGTAATGAAGTCCCTTGTCTCTGATAAAAGAAACTGTGGCAAGCTCACTTATAAGTTGCAGGCAGGGACACATCTTAGATCTTTCCAAGTGTCTTTACTGGCAGCCTCCTATTCTCTGCCAAAGGTGAAACAGTTCATGTATTCTAAGAGGCCTGTCATTCTGGAATTCAGTTCCTTTGGCTGCCTTCTCTGATGTGTAATAGAAAAGTTTTCATTTTTGTTTTCTTATTAAGATGGGAGGAACATTCTCTTGCAGCTTTCGACATCTTAAATGGAAGCACAACTCCCAAGGTATACCTATTTGATTATTTTCTATTACCAATGATAGACACTTACAGATCTTTGAATATAATGTTCTGCCTAGGCATGTTTAGTTAGTTTTTAAAAGAAGCATAAGTTTGGGTAATGAACTCCAGGAAATGTGAAATGAATGAAATATTTCATCATAAGGGCTGGACCAAGGATGTTTCTTCCAGCATAGGTGAGTCAGGAGACGGTAAAATAATTTGATTCATGAGGAATGAAATGTTACTCAGAAAGTACATAAGCACTGGCCAACTCTTACAGAGATTCAGGGAGACACATAGGAAAACTTTAACACTTGAAGGTAGAGAGAGAACGTCTGAAACTCTTACAGATCGACAGGAGGATGTGACAGAAACTCCTGAAAAGGATAAAAGGCTAGGTAGGAGCACAGCAAGTGGTGTTTTTAGGATTCATAGATTTTCTCTTTGCTGTTTTTTTTTTTTCCCTCTCCACACCCATGCTCCCTTTTCTTAGCAAACAGAATCTAGATTTCTTCTGTAAGGCTCACCTCTTCTGTATTGTGGAAATCTGGTTAGGGCTGCCAGTTAGTCTTCCCCTAACCAACATTCCCAGGAGTCCCTGAGACATGAAAGACAGAAAAACAGCTGGAGAGAAAGACAGAAAAATCACTGAGCTGGTTGGTTCCTGCTATACAAATCCCCAAACAGCTTTTGTTTGTATTTTTTCAAAGCACAGCTTAACTCTATGAATTACCAATATTCTTACTTTGCTTAAGTTAATCAAAGCTAAATTTCTGTTGCTTGCAACCAAAGAAATCCTACTGATACAGGGAAAGTGGTCCAACAGACAGCATGACAGAGGCCACAGGAAGCTTTTAAAGGTAGCCTGAAATCCAGATACTTTATTTAAAATTATTTTAAAAACACATATTAATAACTGTCAAAATTTCTGGCTATGGTACAATGACTAATTGATTTCAAGTTTTTATGTGCTTGCAGTTAATGGTTAGGCTGGTGACATTTTACTATACAAGCTATATTTGGAGTTCACTCTCATATCTCCCATGTAAGAAATAAAAAACAAAGGAGAATGAACTGAAATAATACAGATTATATGTCATAACAAAAACATCTAGGAAGGGTGCTGGGAGGAGCAAATGATCTATGTTACAATGAAATATACAGTTGACCCTTGAATAATGAGGGGTTTAGGGGAGCCAACCCCCGAACAAACAGCAATTTTACAGTTAGCCCTCCATATCCATGGTTCCACATCTGCAGAGTCAATCAACCACGGACGCGATAGTACTGTAGAAAGTATTCAGTGAAGGAAATCTACATGTAAGTAGAACGGTGCAGTTCACATCTGGGTTGGTCTAAGGGGCAACTGTATATATATGAGAATTATATATATATTATATGTAATATATATTATTATATATAAGAGAATCATTATATAACATATATAACATAATATATATTATATATATCTTACTCTGCATTCTTTTTAGGGTTATTTCATTACTTTAAAAATATAAGGGAATTTAACAGTTTGCCCAGATTAGTTTAACTCAAACTTGGGATTATTGACAATTGGGCAGGATAATTCTTTGTTTGGGGCGGGAGGAGCTGTCCAATGCGTTGTAAGATGCTTATTAGCATCCCTGGCTTCTACTTAGCCCCACTATACACCAGTAATGCCCCTAGTAATGATGATCAAAAATGCCTCTTGACATTATCAAATGCCCCCTCTGGGGGCAAAACTCTCCCCTGATTAAGAAACACTGGTTTTATAGAAAGAGACTCACAGACTTAGAGAATGAACTTATGGTTGTTAGGGAGTTTGGGATGGACATGTACACATTGCTATGTTTAAAATAAATAACCAAGAAAGACCAACTGTATAGCACAAGGAACTCTGCTCCATATTGTGTGGCAGACTGGATGGGAGTGGAGTTTGGGGGAGAATGGATACATGAATATGTATGGCTTCACCTGTGTCACCAGCCATATGTGGCTACTGAGCACTTGAAACGTAGCTACTCTGAAGTGAGATGTGTAGTAAGCGTAAAATATGCACTGGATTTTGAAGACTTGATACAAAAAAAGAATGTAAAATAACTCACAATTTTTATGTTAACTGAACTATTTTGGGGTGGTATACTTAAATTGGGTGAAATAAAATTAATTACACCTGCTCAGTTTTATATTAATGTGGCTACAGAAAATTCTAAATTACATATATTGCACATTATATTTCATTGAACAGCCCTGATCTAGAAACTTGAAATGATTCAGTATTACTTTTTAGTGAAATAAATTCTCAAGTCTATCAAACGAGCCAAAAAGACTTTGGGAAGCTTTTCACAGCCCTATAAAATTAGCTCACTTTTGAGTATCATAATTCTTGATTATCATGCCTGAGCGGTTTTTTGATTTCTTCAAGCCAACTACTTCTGCTCGAATGCTTCATTTTCGATGTTCCAATCGATTCCTCTGTGATGGCAGATTTATCGTCAGGCTGTTCTTTATCACTTCCATGCATGTCAGTTTCTTTTATGCACTCGGGAACTTTCCTAGCAAGATGCTCAGATGCTGCCGCATCCATCATACTTAGAAAATCATAAGCAGGCAGAGGAGGTTTCCATTCCTGAGCAGGTAAAACTTCTGCAAGGAAGGTAGAATCAAGGATTAAAGAGGAACAGATATAAAATCCCATCACATGAATATACTAGAAAATGTTTTCTTTTGAAAAATATATTTATAGGAGTGAAGGCCTTATCAGTTTTCTTTCTCTATGGGAAAGCTACATTTTATTATCATCGTCTAAGAAACTTGATACATTTGTCAGTACCAGACATTTTCATTTATAGGCTGTGCTATTTTAAATAAAGACAGGTATTAATAGGCAAAAAACATAAAGGTTCATAATCTCGCTGCTGTTAACCCTTACTGAGGGTTAAAAAATAGCAATATGTGTAATGAGATTACATACAGCCAGGGACAAGTTAAAATGAAGAAGTCTCTTGCTTCCCTCCTTCCTCCTGTCTTTATCCCCAAAGTACTGTAACTACAAATCATTCCAGATAAAAATTTTGGACCATATATATATATATATATATATTTTATATACATTGAAATTTAGAAAAGTTTTGGACCATATATATATATACATAATTTAAAAAAATATCTCATATTTTAAAGCATTTTCTGTTTTGGAAGATTGCTATGGAATCAACTGTACTATAAACAGGCAGTGATTAGAAGCACTTAGGAGGGCTTCATGGCAATGAGTCTTAACATTATTTTAAAATATTGGTCATTAAAAGAAGAAAAAGGATTTAAGCTGATAACATATATATGGGATAAATAGACTAGCTTTACTCCATTTAATAAACAGATTTCACACAATTTCAGAGTTTAGATGCCTATTCAAAATACTACTTGAGAAATTACATAAGGAAAGGTGCAAACTAAACATTTAAAAATTAAATTCCAATGAAAGAATCTATATACTGTTACATGAAAAGAAAGTAAAGCTCATAAAGTAAAAACTCAAGCATCTCTCATAAATCAAATAAAAGCTTAGGACATTCATACAAACTCTAATTTGGGATTAAAACACAAACAAAAACCTGCATCAGTACATATGTATGTCTATACTCATTGATATGATTTCTTCACTCAGGCTCAAGAATATGAAATCCGTGGTACATCAGCAAGGTACTACATTTAAGTTACCCCTGTAACTGATGTTTCAAATTACAATGTTGCCCAGATAACAGACTCAAATATAGTCTGCTGTCAGTGTCAACAGTGACAAATGGATAAAATAGTTTCTTGAATATAATGAATAGGTAAGAAGTAAAATAACTGTACTGTGCAATATGCAGATGAAGTATCTTTAAGAGAAGTCCAATTTAAAGCACAGCAAAGATTTAGCAATGTTTATTTTCATGGTAAGCACTGCAGCCTAGTCGGAGAAGGCAATGGCACCCCACTCCAGTACTTCTGCCTGGAAAATCCCATGGATGGAGAAGCCTGGTAAGCTGCAGTCCCAGGGGTTGCTAGAGTCGGACACGACTGAGCGACTTCCCTTTCACTTTTCTCTTTCATGCATTGGAGAAGGAAATGGCAACCCACCCCAGTGTTCTTGCCTGGAGAATCCCAGGGATGGCGGAGCCTGGTGGGCTGCCGTCTATGGGGTCGCACAGAGTCGGACACGACTGAAGCGACTTAGCAGCAGCAGCAGCAGCAGCCTAGTGGTCTGAGACAATGACAAAATGCCTGAAACTGGACATTCTAATTCTGCTCAATATTTCCTCAGGAATGCTACAAAGATCTTAAATAAAACTGTACTCTCCTCACATATGGACAAGAAAGACACTATTATCAAATTAATAATGATAATAATAATAATGACTAACACTGACTGAGGCTTTACTATGTATCAGGAATTATGTATTTAATCCTTACAACCTCATGAGGTAAGTACAATTATTATCCCAACTTTATATATGAGAAAACCAAGTCCTAGAAAGGTCAGAGAACTTGACCAAAATTAAGTGTAAATGTCAAGTAACAACAGCCAGTGGTCACAATTTCACAGAAATTAAGATGTGCAGCAAGCAAGGTGAGGCGGAGACCAGTGGCACCGTGTTACAGACGCGGGCTTTCCTAAGGGTAGCTGCAACATTCATGTCTCAGACCTGCCTCCCAGGATGTAGTGAGAGCAGGTCCTGGCAGCACGGAGGACGGGCCGCCAGACAGAAAGGTCCTGTGTGGACCTTGGCTTCTTCCCTGCTGCAGAGGCTGCAGGAATAACTTAAGATCAGGAGCAGTGATACAAAGAAATAATGGAAACCAGAGACATCACCATCATTGCAATGGAAGAAATACTAATCTCTCAGGAAACTCAGAAGAATAATTCTGATCCTTGGTAATGGTTTGAGTTGAGAAATCAAAGGCCCCTAAGAAGGCCCCTTGTAGGAAAGGATCTTTATACAAAGAATAATAAATACTGTAGGTTTTACACTTTAAACGTATGTCTCTGCACACTTAATTTTAATTTTTGAAATAACTGTAACATAGAGTAGGGACTATCGGGAGGAAATAAGGGGAAAAAAAAACACAGTTAGTAGTCAAGGAAGCTGGGTCAGAAGTTCAGGTTTATCTCTAAACATCACATGACCTTTTTAAAAACTGTTCAGTGGAGAGGTACTCTGGCCTGACTTACATATCCTGTCTGATGTAGTCAGAGTCCATGAGGCCTCTGTGTCACAGCAACTGCAAAATGACAGCACTCAGATGCTTCTAAAAAAAGCAATGTGGACAGAGAATGCAGCCTATCTGAAGAGTTCAAGAGCTGTGCCTGAAAGGACCCCTCTGCTGTGTGGTTAGAATGAAGAGGCCATCAGTGAGTGATGACAACCACAGAGAGGCTTCTTTCAGATTATGACAAACCAAATAGTCAATTTAGTTACTTTTTTACATTTCTAAATGCTAAAACTAATACACTGTCTCAGAAAACTAAGACTTAAAAATACCATCCAAGAGGACCCAGAATAGCCAAAATAATCTTGCATACAAAGAACAAGGTTGGAGGAATCAAATTTCCCAATTTGAAAACCTATTTCAAAGATGTTGTATTCAAGACAGTGGAGTAACTGGCATAAGACATCTGTACAGTTGATAGAAAAACATGTACATGAATGTTCATAGCAGCATTACTTATAATAGCAAGAAATGGAGACAGTATAAATGTACATCAACTGATGATGGGATATATCCATCCAATGGAATATCCATAAAAAGGAATGAACCACTGATTCATGCTACAACACTGATGATCCTTAAAAACCTACACAAGAAGCCAGACACAAAAAGCCACATGTTGTATGACTCCTTTTATATAAAATGGACAATGTGGAAGAAATGGACAAATTCTTAGAAAAGTGCAACTTTCCAAAACTGAACCAGTAAGAAATAGAAAATCTTAACAGACCCATCACAAGCACGGAATTGAAACTGTAATCAAAAATCTTCCAGCAAACAAAAGCCCAGGTCCAGACGGCTTCACAGCTGAATTCTACCAAAAATTTAGAGAAGAGCTAACACCTATCCTACTCAAACTCTTCCAGAAAATTGCAGAGGAAGGTAAACTTCCAAACTCATTCTATGAGGCCACCATCACCCTAATACCAAAACCTGACAAAGATACCACAAAAAAAGAAAATTACAGGCCAATATCACTGATGAATATAGATGCAAAAATCCTTAACAAAATTCTAGCAATCAGAATCCAACAACACATAAAAAGATCATTCACCATGACCAAGTGGGCTTTATTCCAGGGATGCAAGGATTCTTCAATATCTGCAAATCAATCAATGTAATACACCACATTAACAAATTGAAAAATAAAAGCCATATGATTATCTCAATAGATGCAGAGAAAGCCTTTGACAAAATGCAACATCCATTTATGATAAAAACTCTCCAGAAAGCAGGAATAGAAGGAACATACCTCAACATAATAAAAGCTATATATGACAAACCCACAGCAAACATTATCCTAAATGGTGAAAAATTGAAAGCATTTCCCCTAAAGTCAGGAACAAGACAAAGATGCCCACTTTCACCATTACTATTCAACATAGTTTTGGAAGTTTTGGCCACAGCAATCAGAGCAGAAAAAGAAATAAAAGGAATCCAAAATTGGAAAAGAAGAAGTAAAACTCTCACTGTTTGCAGATGACATGATCCTCTACATAGAAAACCCTAAAGACTCCACCAGAAAATTACTAGAGCTAATCAATGAATATAGTAAAGTTGCAGGATATAAAATCAATACCAGAAATCCCTTGCATTCCTATACACTAATAATGAGAAAATAGAAAGAGAAATTACAGAAACAATTCCATTCACCATTGCAACGAAAAGAATAAAATACTTAGGAATATATCTACCTAAAGAAACTAAAGAGTTATATATAGAAAACTATAAAACACTGGTGAAGGAACTCAAAGAGGACACTAATAAATGGAGAAATATACTATGTTCATGTATCAGAAGAATCAATATAGTGAAAATGAGTATACTACCCAAAGCAATCTATAGATTCAATGCAATCCCTATCAAGCTACCAATGGTGTTCTTCACAGAGCTAGAATAAATAATTTCACAATTTGTATGGAAATACAAAAAACCTCGAATAGTCAAAGCTATCTTGAAAAAGAAGAATGGAACTGGAGGAATCAACCTGCCTGACTTCAGGCTCTACTACAAAGCCACAGTCATCAAGACAGTATGGTACTGGCACAAAGACAGAAATATAGATCAATGGAACAAAATAGAAAGCCCAGAGATAAATCCACGCACCTATGGACACCTTATCTTTGACAAAGGAGGAAAGAATATACGATGGATTAAAGACAATCTCTTTAACAAGTGGTGCTGGGAAAACTGGTCAACCACTTATCAAAGAATGAAACTAGAACACTTTCTAACACTATACACAAAAATAAACTCAAAATGGATTAAAGATCTCAACGTAAGACCAGAAACTATAAAACTCCTAGAGGAGAACACAGGCAAAACACTCTCCAACATACATCACAGCAGAATCCTCTATGACCCACCTCCCAGAATATTGGAAATAAAAGCATAAATAAACAAATGGGACCTAATTAAACTTAAAAGCTTCTGCACAACAAAGGAAACTATAAGCAAAGTGAAAAGGCAGCCTTCAGAATGGGAGACAATAATAGCAAATGAAGCAACCGACAAACAACTAATCTCAAAAATATACAAGCAACTCCTACAGCTCAATTCCAGAAAAATAAATGACCCAATCAAAAAATGGGCCAAAGAACTAAATAGATATTTCTCCAAAGAAGACATACAGATGGCTAACAAACACATGAAAAGATGCTCAACATCACGCATTATCAAAGAAATGCAAATCAAAACCACAATGAGGTACCATTTCATGCCAGTCAGAATGGCTGCAATCCAAAAGTCTACAAGCAATAAATGCTGGAGAGGGTGTGGAGAAAAGGGAACCCTCTTACACTGTTGGTGGGAATGCAAACTAGGACAGCCACTATGGAGAACAGTGTGGAGATTCCTTAAAAAACTGGAAATAGAACTGCCTTATGACCCAGCAATCCCACTGCTGGGCATACACACTGAGGAAACCAAAATTGAAAG
>NW_011494606.1:7286908-7289922 GCF_000754665.1 Bison bison bison
CCAAAATTGAAAGAGACACGTGTACCCCAATGTTCATCGCAGCACTGTTTATAATAGCCAGGACATGGAAGCAACCTAGATGTCCATCAGCAGATGAATGGATAAGGAAGCTGTAGTACATATACACAATGGAGTATTACTCAGCCATTAAAAAGAATACATTTGAATCAGTTCTAATGAGGTGGATGAAACTGGAGCCTATTATACAGACTGAAGTTAAGACAGAAAGAAAAACACCAATACAGTATACTAACGCATATATATGGAATTTAGAAAGATGGCAACGATAACCCTGTATGTGAGACAGCAAAAGAGACACAAATGTATAGAACAGTCTTTTGGACTCTGTGGGAAAGGGAGAGGGTAGGATGATTTGGGAGAATGGCATTGAAACATGTATAATATCATATATGAAACAAATCGCCAGTCTAGGTTCAATGCAGGATACAGGATGCTTGGGGCTGGTGCACTGGGACAACCCAGAGGGATGGTATGGGGAGGGAGGAGGGAATATCCTCCCTCCCCATATGGGTTCGGGATTGGGAACACGTGTACACCTGTGGCGAATTCATGTTGATGTATGGCAAAACCAATACAATATTGTAAAGTAATTAACCTCCAATTAAAATAAATAAATTTATATTAAAAAAAAAAAGAAATGTCTAGACTAGACAAATCCAGAAAGACAGAAGATAAATCAGTGGTTAGGGAATGAAAAGAGGGGAGAATGGAGAGTGACTGTGAATGGGTACAGAGTTTCTTTTGGGGGTGATGAAAATATTTTAAAATTCAGTAGTGGTAATGGTTGTGAATGGTACAATCTTGCAAATATAACAACAACCAAAAAAAACCCAAAACACATTGAATTATACACTTTAAAAGAGTGTACTTTATGGTATGTGAATTGTATTTCAATATCCAAATATCTATAGACTATTTAGACATAAGAATTTAGTTAAAACTGCCTAATTTAACAAAAATGAAATGGATAGACCTCCTGGGAAGAAAAAGAATGTTGCAACGATTGACACTTAAATAAATTCAAAAATATGATTAAATATGCATAAACATACATAGTGATAGATTCACAAAATGCAAGCTGAGAGACAGAGTAACACTGAATTGGAGTTTATACACCAGAATTGTGTGTGTGCATGTACACATATATTCACATGTGTTCACATACACACATACACAAACTTATTTCAGAACTCAGTCATGAACAGCATCAAATGTTATTATAAAATAGTTCATTTGCTTTCCAATAACAAAACCTTTACAAGTGCCTTAGGAAACTTCATAACATCACTATTTCCTCAACAGACTAATGATCTAGGTTATTACATGTTAATTAAATTATAGCAACAGGCTTGTTGCCACAACTGTACATAAACTAACAAACATATTTATGCCACAAGTACAAAGCCACAGTGGTTTTAGAAAAATAGCAACTATGGCATGTCATGTCTTGGGTTTCCCTTGTGGCTCAGACGGTAAAGAATCTGCCTGCAATGCAAGAGACCCAGGTTTGATCTCTGGGTCGGGAAGATCCCCTGGAGAAGAAAATGGAAATCCACTCCAGTATTCTTGCCTAGAGAATTCCATAGACAGAGGAGCCTGGTGGGCTACAGTCCATGGGGTCGCAAAGAGTTGGATACCACTGAACAACTACACTTTCACTTTCATGGTATGTCATAAAACCAGCATTGTGAATTCTGGGCCAAGATCTATTTTCTTGTGGTTCAAAATTCTGGCTCTGGAGTACAACAGAGCCATGTTGAAATCCAAGTTTCCTCATTTACTGGTTAATTATATGACTTTGAACTAGTTATTTAGCTCTTCTACAGGTATGTCCTATGAGAATTCTCACATTCTCCTGTGAGAATAAAGGAGATAATGTATGTGAAGCATGTAACTTTGTGCATGATACCTACTGAGCATTCAATAAATGTTTAGCTATTATTAAGTTTAATATAACAGCACTCATTTTCTGTGGGTAAGAATATCCACCATAGAGCAGACTGTATGGACAACGCTATCAGCATATTTAGAATATTTACAAACATTACAATTCAATTAATTCTAGCATTCATCAGCTATAATTCAAGTTTAAAAATCCATGAAACAAAATGTCAAATTGTACACATTAAAACAGGAAACTTACTGATAGGACTTTCCAGTCCTGCTTCTAATTTTTTCAGCCACAATAAAAGGTTCTGTTTAGTGACAGCCTGGTCTGAAGGAAATGCAAACACGTGGCCACCTGAATGCAGATTCACCACAACAAGAAGAGGAAGGGGAGGCAGGGTACCAAAATATGCCTGTAAGACTCCTCTCCCCACTGGTGTCTTCTTCCTAGAAAAGAGAGCAACTGAACATGTTAATGAATATTTCTTTCTATAGCAAAATAACAAGAACAACAGTTTGTATAACATTCACCTTTAAATACAGCACCATACCAGGAAGTTTATTTTACGGAAATAAGTCCTAAAAATCAAAGTCTATAACTACATCACTAGTAATCAGAATCGTAAAATGTTTCTTTTAACATGAGGTATGTACTGTATATCTCTTAGGAGAAAAAAGGCAGCATGAGAGTTTAGTCCACAGGATCATCAATTTTGTCCTGATATAATCAATATATATTTCTTTCAAAGTACAGTCAAGTATCTGATCATGTCAGCTCAAAATTAAATGGCTCAGTCAGTTCAGTTCAGTCGCTCAGTTGTGTCCAACTCTTTGCAACCCCATGAATCACAGCACGCCAGGCCTCCCTGTCCATCACCAACTCCTGGAGTTCACTCGGACTCACGTCCATTGAGTCGGTGATGCAATCCAGCCATCTCATCCTCTGTCGTCCCCTTTTCCTCCTGTCCCCAATCCCTCCCAGCATCAGAGTCTTTTCCAATGAGTCAACTCTTCGCATGAGGTGGCCAAAGTACTGGAGTTTCAGCTTTAGCATCATTCCTTCCAAAGAACACCCAGGACTGATCTCCTTCAGAATGGACTGGTTG
>NW_011494606.1:7290022-7302618 GCF_000754665.1 Bison bison bison
GCCAAAGTACTGGAGTTTCAGCTTTAGCATCATTCCTTCCAAAGAACACCCAGGACTGATCTCCTTCAGAATGGACTGGTTGGATCTCCTTGCAGTCCAAGGGACTCTCAAGAGTTTCACAGTTCAAAAGCATCAATTCTTCGACGCTCAGCTTTCTTCACAGTCCAACTCTCACATCCATACATAACCACTGGAAAAACCATAGCCTTGACTAGACAGACCTTTGTTGGCAAAGTAATATCTTTGCTTTTTAATATACTATCTAGGTTGGTCATAACTTTCCTTCCAAGGAGTAAGCGTCTTTTAATTTCATGGCTGCAGTCAACATCTGCAGTGATTTTGGAGCCCCCCAAAATAAAGTCTGACACTGTTTCCACTGTTTTCCCATCTATTTCCCATGAAGTGATGGGACCGGATGCCATGATCTTCGTTTTCTGAATGTTGAGCTTTAAGCCAACTTTTTCACTCTCCACTTTCACTTTCATCAAGAGGCTTTTTAGTTCCTCTTCACTTTCTGCCATAAGGGTGGTGTCATCTGCATATCTGAGGTTATTGATATTTCTCCTGGCAATCTTGATTCCAACTTGTGCTTCTCGCAGCCCAGCGTTTCTCATGATGTACTCTGCATAGAAGTTAAATAAGCAGAGTGACAATATATAGCCTTGATGTACTCCTTTTCCTATTTGGAACCAGTCTGTTGTTCCATGTCCAGTTCTAACTGTTGCTTCCTGACTTGCATACAGATTTCTCAAAAGGCAGCTCAGGTGGTCTGGTGTTCCCATCTCTTTCAGAATTTCCAGTTTCTTGTGATCCACACAGTCAAAGGCTTTGGCATAGTCAATAAAGCAGAAATAGATGCTTTTCTGGAACTTTCTTGCTTTTTTGATGATCCAGTGAATGTTGGCAATTTGATCTCTGGTTCCTCTGCCTTTTCTAAAACCAGCTTGAACATCTGGAAGTTCATGCTTCACGTACTGCTGAAGCCTGGCTTGGAGAATTTTGAGCATTACTTTACTAGCGTGTGAGATGAGTGCAATTGTGTGGCAGTTTGAACATTCTTTGAAATTGCCTTTCTTTGGGATTGGAATGAAAACTGACCTTTTCCAGTCCTGTGGCCACTGCTGAGTTTTCCAAATTTGCTGGCATATTGAGTGCAGCACTTTCACAGCATCATCTTTCAGGATTTGGAATAGCTCAACTGGAATTCCATCACCTCCACTAGCTTTGTTCGTAGTGAGGCTTTCTAAGGCTCACTTGACTTCACATTCCAGGATGTCTGGCTCTAGGTCAGTGATCACACCATCGTGATTATCTGGGTCGTGAAGATCTTTTTTGTACAGTTCTTCTGTGTATTCTTGCACCTCTTCTTAATATCTTCTGCTTCTGTTAGGTCCATTCCATTTCTGTCCTGTATCGAGCCCATCTTTGCAAGAAATGTTCCCTTGGTATCTCTAATTTTCTTGAAGAGATCTCTAGTCTTTCCCATTCTGTTGTTTTCCTCTATTTCTTTGCATTGATTGCTGAGGAAGACCTTCTTATCTCTCCTTGCTATTCTTTGGAACTCTGCATTCAGATGCGTGTATCTTTCCTTTTCTCCTTTGCTTTTTGCTTCTCTTCTTTTCACAGCTATTTGTAAGGCCTCCCCAGACAGCCATTTTGCTTTTTTGCATTTCTTTTCCATGGGGATGGTCTTGATCCCTGTCTCCTGTACAATGTCAAGAACCTCTGTCCATACTTCATCAGGCACTCTACAAACTATAAATGGCTACAAACTATAAAATAAGAAGATACTTAGAGAGACAGACAGAGAAAGACAAATGCTACACAGCAGTAACAGTAATACGTGGAATCCTAAAAAAAATGTCAAACTCAGAAACAGAATAGAAAAGTTGCCAGGGACTGCAGGGTGGGGTAAAGAAGGTGAGACTGGTAAAAGGAAACAGACTTCTCAGTTGCAAGATGAATAAGATCTAAGGATTTAATGTATAACACAGTGACTATAGGTGATAATACTGTGCTGTATCATTGAAATTTGCTACATGAGTAGAACTTAAATGTTCTTACTCCACCCCATCCCAAAATTTACATTTATAAAACAAATATATGAGGTGATGGATGTGTTAATTAACTAGATGAAAGAGTTTTTCATGTATGCATTGTGTTTAAATTATCTCAATGTACATTTTAAATATCTTACAAATTTATTTGTCAGTTATGCTTGAATAAAGCTGAAAAAAAACTCACAGCAAAAAAAAAGAATTTATTGTAAAACAGAATTCAATCTAAAACAAGATCATCTCAGACCATCTGAGGCGGGTTAATTACTAAAATGATGACTTTTATATTGGTTTAATAACATTAACTCCAAAGGTAGTTTCATTCCCTAATGAAAACTTAATAATATTTATTACTTTCTTTATTTTTACATATTAAAAAATAAAAATATACCTACAGATTTAACCAACAAGGGGTAACTGAATCCAAGTATTTCTTTTTTGCCAGCCTCAGTATTGTTTTTTCATGCTGAAGATCTATGCCACCATCACTAAATAAAATAAGTAATGGTTTCTGAAGTCGTAAGTAAGTGGGAAGATTTTCCACAGTGATCTCTGGCTGTTTAAAAACAAAACAAATCAAGAAAAAATGGGAAATTATAATACATAAAAGAGAAAATAATGTTCAAATCACTCTTGCATGTTAGTTTTTAAAATGTATTTCAAACAAATTTTCATTTAAGTGGAGATTTTACTATATTGATTAACAAGTATGTATCTCAAGAGTGTTTTTTATTTAAACTCATCTTATTTCAATAATGAATTAGTTATTTCAAAATAAAACTACTAATAGAATTTGAAAATAAAGGAGCTCCTTGTTTTTTAAGCATGTAGCATTTCTAGTAGTTTATGTTAAAATCTGGATCAAACTAGTCAACACACATATGACAAGTATTTTTCCTCTAGCATAAAATTTAAACAAATATATAAGCTAAGCTTTAAAGATATAATCTTTTAACACCTATGATTACTTAAAAATTAATAAGTCTTACTTTGTTTCAAAACTGAGTTTTTAGCATAATTAAAGTAATCCAATAATATGCTAAAACAAATTTTAAAGGATCTTATTTTGGGGTGGTTTAAAATAAAGAAAAAGTAGTAAGAATAAGAAATCTTACTCTTTTTATTAATTAAGAGAGAACATTTTTAAAAAATATATTTGTAGAAGACAGTTTGTTTAGGCTGTTATTAACAAGAATTGGAAAGAGTAAGAAACAAAGTTAAAATACTTAGGATTAAAAACAGCAGTGACTTAAGAGTATTAAAGGCTTCTACCATTTTCCATTTTTAGTATCACATCTATTAATTCATCTTCTGGATATACTTGTGAGCTGGATTAAATCTTCCTACATCAGAAAACAAATCCCCAGCTGACAGATGAGGAAACCAAGGATGAGAAGTTGACTTGCTGAAGTCACACAGCTAAGTAGGAGGAAGAGTTAAATGAAACTAGCACCCAGGGGTTTTGTTTACCAGTATGCCATTTCACTGGATCACACTAGAAATCCAAATGAACAATTTTTTTATGGTGCCAATCACCTGCAATTCACCCTCAAACACCGAACTCTGGCACATACTTCTCCCTACTTAGTTCTCAAAGCCACTTTCCTCTGCCAGTTTTCATTTTTCTTTGAATTCTTTCTCTTTGACCACTCAAAATCCTCTTCTCACACCTTCCTCTTTCATGATTTAAATCTTAGATCCCCTTTTCTCCAAACTCCCCCATGTTGTCTTATGTTAACTATCGTCATTTCTCTTCTACATGAGTTATGTCCCCTTCCTAAAACTGACAGTTCTTATCAAACCAGCAGAACAGATTTGATGGATATGGTGTGATGGAGCCATCACAGCTCAATTCAAAAATTTATTGAGAATTTTAAGATCTTATGCTGGGTGGGTGCATGAGTATGTGCTCAGTCTCTTGGTTGTTTCCGACTCTTTGTGATCCCATGGACCATAGCCTGTCAGGCTCCTCTGTCCATGGGATTTTCTGGGCAAGAATACTGGAGCAGACTACCAGGGGGGATCTTCCTGACACAAGGATCAAATCTGTGTCTCCTATATCGACAGGCAGATTCTTTACCAGTGCACCACCTAGGAAGCCCCTTATGCTGGGTACTGAATCAAAAAGAAGTAAGATGCTTAATCTGCCCTCAAAGAGTTCATAGTTTAGAGGAGGAGACAAGTGTGCAAACTGCTGTGATCCAAGAAAAAATTTTAATGTACAACAATAAGAAGACCCCAGTGGTTCAGTGGTAAAGAATCAGCCTGAAATGCAGGAGACACAGTTCGATCCCTGGGTTGGGAAGTTCCCCCAAAGGAGGGCATGGCAACCCACTCCAGTATTCTTGCCTAGAAAATCCCATGGACAGAGGAGCCTGGTGGGCTACAGCCCATAGGGTTGTAAAGAGTCCAACATGACTGAAGTGACTGAGCATAAATAAGGAAGCCTATTGCCTCTAAATTAAAACTAAAAAACAAGGTAGGGGAGCTCATGGGTGATTTTAGGAAGTGATATTTGACCTGGGCCTTGGATAAGGAAAAAGACCTTTACAGACTGAAGTGTGTGCTAGAGTGGGGATTCCAGATACAGGGAACAGAGAGGTGAATGAGAGTGCAGACAGGTGTTAGGCATACAGAGTATCTGGGGAACAGTGATAGTGAAGTGTACCAGACTCAGGCAGGCAGAAGCAAATATGGCTGTGGGAAAATGACTAGAGAGGTTCTTTCTAGCTCCCAGAAATACTGAGAAGATTTTGTACCAAATAAGTCACACGGTCAGGCCTGTTTTAGATGACTAACTAGAGTATGAATTTGTGGAAAGACAGGCCAGTAGTGGCAGGCATTGCTCTTTCCTGTCAGGAAAGAAAGACTAAGAGTTATCCGAGTTTAGTTAAGATTAGAAACTCAAAAGTTAGGATTCATCAGCTGGTATAATGACCCATATAAGTTATGGGTATAGATACTAAGTCTCCCAAAGAATGAATGTAGCAAAAGAAGAAAAAATGGTTGAAGATGTAATTCTAGAGTGGCAAGACGGTTGAAGGTGTACCTGGAGAGGACGGAACTGCAAAAGCCAAAAAAAGAGAGAATCTTAAAAAGGAAAAGCACAATCAAGGGTTTTGATTGCTACTCAAGAGGCTACTCAGAGAAGAAAAGGTCATCAAATGTGGTTACTGGAAGATGAGTGTTGGCTATTTGAGTATATAAGAGACTGTAATTATGTGTGTTCCCATATTCTTATTTATAATAAAAGCACAAAAATGAACTCAATGTATTTGAGAAAAATGCTAAACATATTACCCAACAAATAGTTCTAAGTGTGACAGCCTTAAATATACTATTGCTTAATTGGAATAACTACATAGTTAATTAGCATGTAATTAGCTATGATCTGGGGCTTCCCTGATGATTCTGATGATAAAGAATCTACCTTCAATACAGGAAACCCAGGTTCAATCCCTGGGTTGAGAAGATCCCCTGAAGAAAGGAATGGTTACCCACTCCAGTGTTCTTGCCTGGAGAGTTCCAATATTCTTGCCTGAAAAACTCTACAGAGGAGCCTGGCGGGGGGGTCATGAAGAGTCAGACACAACTGAGCGACTACCACTTTCACTTTCAAAGATATTCAAGACAAAGTGTCAAGTAGACAACTGTATATAGGAGCCTGGAGAGCAGGCCCAAGGTCTGTGTTGGCCATATGAATTTGTGAGCCATTACACAGATGGTATACATGTCATTCTCCGGGCTTCCCAGGTGGCGCTAGTGGTAAAGAACCTGCCTGCCTATGCAGGAGACATAAGAGATGCAGGTTCAATCCCTGGGTTGGGAAGATCCCCTGGAGGAGGGCATGGCAATCCAGTCCAGTATTCTTGCCTGCAAAATTCCATGGACAGAGGAACCTGGTGGGCTACATACAATCCATGAGGTCATAAAGAGCTGGACATGACTGAGCAACTAACATTTAACTATGAGCATTATTTACCTGGACTAATTTGTCATTAGGTTCATTAAAATAAAAGTTTGATGCTATATACAAAATGTTTACCATCTGGCCATCCACTGCTCTTTCCTATCCAGAGGGAGTCTTTCTAGTACCTAAGGGCAGGCCAGAAGATAGCTTACTCCTAGCTAGCTACTGTACACAGTCACTGATGCTCTCGACTTAAAAGCTCTAACACAAAGCAGCATTAGGAAATTTAACAACAGCACTCATGGAATTTTTTTAAGTTTGGGAAAATCTATCCCTAAATTTAAGCTTGGTTAAAGAAGTTATGATTTATTCTAATTTTCTTCTTTATAGTTTTCTGTATTATCTGGGGAAAAAAGCTAACATCTTATAAAAATTCCAAAAATATTAACACTATGGATGTGCTAAAGAGACAGTCATTTAATAAAGTCATTAAAAACAAAAATGTTACTTTAATAAATAATTTAGAAAACCGCATCCTAAAAATTTTAATGACTTGATTAATTATAAACCATAACTTTAATTAGGGAAGGGGAGTTAGTGGGACTGAGGCCACAAAATGACTTAAAGAACACATTCTTTAGCCTAAAATGTAATATTGTTTAGATCATCATGACAAAAGACAACAACAAGAGGATATTCATTCAGTATTTATAGTTGATAATACTGCTCCCATGTCACTTTAGAAATGTAGAAAAGTATCAATTTTTAATAGTCTAGCTGTGTTTAATATTAATGCAAAACAATCAAAATCAAGAAATGCAGGTTACATCTGTTGTGCCTTTAAATCCGCTATTATACAAAGTAGGCATCAGAAAAGGACTTTGACAAAACATATTTTTCTCTACAACAATGTAAGCAATACTAGCTAACATTTTCTGAGTGTTTACCAGGCTAAACACTGTACACAGAGCACTGAACACCCATTCTCATTCAGTCCTTACAATAACCATTTTACACATGTGGAGAGACACTGACATACAGCCAGTAAGGAGGCAAGCAAGGATTGGAAGCCTAGCATGCCGCTCTCTGGAATCCAAACTTGCTTCTTGCCAAGTTTCAGCCCAGATGGAGTACTTCAACCGGCCATCAGCCACAAGCATCTCAGCAAGAAAAATAATCCAAAGACATGTAGACTTTTGGCAGTGGATTAAAGAAGCTATATGCATGATGGGTGAATAATAAAACCGAGCAACCCAATGAATCTAGAGCTCACCAAACATCAAGCCCTGTGCCAACAAAAGATGGAAAACCATGTATTAAAACACGCAAAGTTCTTTACACTACCTTTAACTGCTCTAGATTCTATTTCAAACATCCTTATTATATACTCACAAATGTTTCCAGTGATGCATTTGTTATTATTTGAACTATGTCATGCACATGGACGTTAACTAATGGAATGCTCTCTATTTTGCCTTCTTTGTGTCTGGCAAGCAGCAGGGCTGGAAGAGTTACGGTATATTTACTTGACCTGTGGAGAAACGGAGTATTAAAATTCCCAACCAAAATACAGCAAGTCATCGAAAACATGAACAGTTAGGCAAAGAAGTCACAATGGAAGCAGCAAACGGGAAGCCCTACTAAGAAAAAAGAAAAAAAAAAACATTTCCAGGCAAACTTAGCTCTTATGTGAGGCTATCTGAGCAAATTCAAGAGCCTTGACAACCTCGATTAGAAGAAAACAACAGATACTAATCTAGCCAGGTTTTCCTTTTCCTAGACAAGTTACTCATCAAGAAAATGTCTAAACAGGATTAGGAACACACTGAATGGTTCTTAACTTTATGGACTGCTCACCAAACTGCTGAGCAAGGAGATAGGCATTTATGAGAATAGGCCTGTATTTGCCAGGCACTATACCAGGTGCTTCTAGTTACATTTTTATTTAACCCTCAGAATGGCCCTATAATCCTCATTTTACAGATGATGAAAGAGTGATAAATAGCAGAGACAGAATTCACACTGAGGTATTCCAGATACAGAGTCTGAGCTCTCTCCATTGAAAGAGAACCTGAAATCCGCTTTCTCCTACCACTACTTTTGCTAACTAAACCTAAAAGAAAATCACTAAACAGGAAAAAATGACTGTGTGAAATTACCAGTGATATGGTAACATTTATATCATGCAAAAACTTAATTCATGCTAAAACAAAGTATAAATCTAAAGACTGGGCTTTCTACTGCCCAGTCTTCAGATTACCTGGAAGGTGCTCTTAGTTATAAACAAAACATACTCTGAAAACTACTGGTCTAGAAGACAGTGGGTGATTAGCCATGTGTCAGTTGAATAGCCATGTGTCAGTGAATAGCCATGGGTCATATTCCCTAAAAGTCTAGAGTTCGGTATTCACTTTTCAAAAGTCACTGATTTCTTGGATAGAACAGGAGCTCAATCATCAAATGCGTCACCAGTGTTCAGGATGAAAGATTTAATTAAGCTCAGAAATCACAATTGGAAATAATATAGTCAGAGGGTAAGAAACACAAACAACTCCACGTGCATCTGAAGATGAGTCGTTAGTGTAGAATGTGATGTGTATTAATAACGTCTAAATTTTCAGTTCATTCATTCTGCAGCAATTGAAACATTTGATAGTTTACAGGAGCCCCAAATTCTACAAATAAAGCAACTTAAGTGGCTATAAAAAGCACTGCTTACGTGTACGTCTGCAATAACAAAAGTAAGTAAAACTATCGGTTCATCACCTAAAACTCTGGGAGAAATATGTAAAAACTCTGATTTTTATGCATACCTTGATGGCAAATCAAAACCCAGACACTCAAGATGTAAAATTCCTCAAAAAACTATAACTGCAAAGAATTTAAACTGCAGGTAACAGAATCCAAAGAGGAAAAATTTTATAGGAAGATGAAGCGGTATGAATCCAATGTTGCCCCATGGAGGGCTCTAGCCTCAAGAAGAATTTTGAGTATGTAAAAATTCTAAATAGCCAGATAGTACTTTACAGATTTTCCCAGGATGAAATTAAAAATTTAGGTATGTTGCTGCCCTATTTTCCTTAAAAAGAATCATGTGAAGACAGGTAATACATTATTTTGCAAACTTCCTCCTCCCTAAAATTATAATACACTTACAGTCTCAAAACATCTTCTTCAGAATAAATTCCTGTGGTAACATATCCTTTTAGGTAGCTTCCTGCTTCAGTGAACTCTTCTTTGGCTATAAATATACAAACAAGATAAAAATCTGAAACCTTTAAAGTTATATGTGCTATTCAACTGATGAACAGATTTATAGATGATAGTGCTTTATTATTAATTATAAATATATTTCAGTATAGACCCTGGAGCTTCCCTGGTGGTTCAGTGGTAAAGAATCCACCTGCCAAAGCAGAAGAAGTGGGTTCAATTCCTGGGTCAGAAAGGTTCCCTGGAGAAGGAAATGGCAACCCATGGCAGTAGTCTTGCCTGGAGAAGTCCATGGACAGAGAAGCCTGGCGGGCAACAGTCCACGGGGTCACAAAGAGCTGGACATGACTGAGTGACTAAACAAGTGCAGACCTTACATACCTTGTTGGTTCTAAAATAAACCTGTGTTATCATGACATTTGATTATTATAAAAATGTACATTAATATAATGCAACATAGATAATGTACATAACGTAATGTTCTGAAAATAAATGTACTCTAAATGTACAGTTGACCCTTGAACAACATTGAGTTTGAATTCACAAGTCCACTTAAACATGAATTTTTTTCAATAAATAGAGTACCTGTATTTTCATTTTATAGACATTTAAACTAGGTGTGAGGAAAGGTTTACGTTCTCCATAAACTCAGAGATGGGGAGTTCACAATGGGGAGATGGGGAGATCTCAATCAGAGATGACAAATATGTGGAACCAAAAGAAAGAGGCTTTGAGTCCTAATTCTACCCAAACTGAGCTTCCTGCCATTGGGTAGATCATTTATCAAACCAATTGTTTTTAAGGCAGAGACAGCAGAATGGAGATTTTTCACTGCACAGGGGGTCAGCAACCCAAACCCCTTCGTCTTCAAGGGTCAACTGTAATTTATAGGATTTATAGGGTTCTGATCATACAAATTTGTTAAATAAATATTTGTTGCCTTTTAATCTACTCCTGCTGCTGCTGCTACGTTGCTTCAGTTGTGTCCGACTCTGTGCAACCCCACAGATGGCAGCCCACTATGCTCCCCCATCCCTGGGATTCTCCAGGCAAGAACACTGGAGTGGGTTGCATTGCCTTCTCCAATGCATGAAAGTGAAAAGTGAAAGTGCAGTCACTCAGTTGTGTTCAACTCTTAGTGACCCCATGGACTGTAGCCCACCAGGCTCCTCCACCCATGGGATTTTCCAGGCAAGAGTACTGGAGTGGGGTGCCATTGCCTTCTCCGTAATCTACTCCTAAGGCAAGGTAAATGGAGACAGCTGTGCTATATGGAGCCTGGAAAGACAGCAGGTATGTGAAACGATGCACACCTTATACCACAAAACCTAAAAGGACCTATATGCATAGAAAAAGACAGAAGACTGGAAATTCTAGTCCTCTGACACTGTCTGTGTTAGGGTTCTACAATTATGAGGGATTTGCATCTTTTTTCATTTCCTGTATTTTTCTGTAAGGTGTTTTTGTTACTTTTGAACTTTGATTAGTTTGTGTATTAGTCTTGTCCCATTTGTTATGATATGCATATTCAAAACAAGAACTATTATCTCTAGGTTTTGTGAATACATTTTCATAAATAATAGCATATTCTGGATCTTACAACCCAGAAGCAAGTCTGAATTAAACAGCTATAGACTAATGAGAAAAGAGCAGAGATGGACTTTTGTAAATGATGTATTCTTGCCAACTGAAGGTCAGATGATACCTCGGCTGGCTGCATGAAAGGTTCACAGCAGTTCAAATAGAAACACAACGATGAAAGAGCTGAATCATAAAGCACCTAGCGGTCTGGGTATGCTGAACCCAGAAGATCTGTCCCTTAGCAGTCAGTACTATGTCCGTGATGTGAGCACCAACACCATTAACACTGAGTAATCACCAGATTGTCTTTAAAAATGAGGCATGCTTTCCACAAGACTGAGAGACACTATAGTAAAGCCACTTACTAGGGTGGCAAGATCCAGCTGCAAGCAGCACTGAGAGCTCATTTATGATCATCAAGTTAGTGAGAAATGAGTAATCCATGAAAACATTTTCTTTAGCCTGTGCTATACCAAGCTAGAAAAGATACATAAGAAAACAAGGCAACCAGAAGGAACTGAGTGTCTACACTCTCATTTCTAAGAGAAATTTCCCTAAATTCTGATCCGTAATTGATGACTGTTACCTAAAGCAGTGACATAGTGGAATCTGTTTTAGTGTCTTCTTTTTTAAATAAAAAACAGCAGGGAAAGACACTAACATTCCATATAATTTGCTCATTCATAAGATTCTAAACTCATGAATATGTTTCTTGGAAGGCTCTTCATGAGTCTACTTGTTCATAAATCCTAAGAGTTCCTTGGGGAATGGGAGTATTTAAGACTGTAGACCTCAGATCTATATCCGTTTCCACTAAATCAAAGTGTAAATTCCCCTTTGAATGTTTGAAACCAGGCACATTCTCCTTTTTGGTGAAAACTGCCATGTATGTCAGAATATATGCCAACCCAAATATAAGGAAATGATCAGTTATCTAAATAAAAAGTTTTTTAACCACTATAAATATACTTGAAATGTAATATTAATAGTGACTTACAATATTTAGTTGTTTTAACTTTAAGCATATTTAACTGCATAAAATAAATAAATTAATTTAGCAATACTGCTTCTTTCCACTGTTACATTTTATTACATAGTTATATTTATACACACACATATGTAGATTCATCTGTATTTTAGCTCTGTTAGCAAGAGGCAAGAACACCCCAGTAATTAAAAGCATTCCTAACCCCTAGATCTCAGCTTTTAGATTCAATGTCTCACTAAAGGAAACTGGATTCCCTGGAGAACTGGCTGATTCTAGGAACGGGGCTGGGAACATTTTGTGGCAAAAGGACATTCAAAAAACAATGGAGACATATCAAAAGGTCACAGGTACCAGGGATGATGGGGAAAAAAGTATAATAGGATGAAAGGGATCCTAGGACAACCTGAGCAAATTAATGATAGCAGCTGATTATAATCCATTGAATAAAATAAGAACTCAGCTAACCATACTGATAAACAAACGAGCAGTATGCCAACTAATAAAGGTAGAAGGAATAATGGAATTGGAAAGTGCCCACTTGGCAACTATCATAGTAATACCTCTTTCAGGCAGTGAGTGGATTCTAAAACCAGTATGCAAAGTAAGATGAGAAACAGGACATTTGCTACTGCTGCTGCTAAGTCGCTTCAGTCGTGTCCGACTCTGTGTGACCCCATAGACGGCAGCCCACCAGGCTCCCCCGTCCCTGGGATTCTCCAGGCAAGAACACTGGAGTGGGTTGCCATTGCCTTCTCCAATGCAGGAAAGTGAAAAGTGAAAGTGAAGTCGCTCAGTCATGTCCGACTCTTAGCGACCCCATGGACTACAGCCTACCAGGCTCCTCCATCCA
>NW_011494606.1:7302718-7302908 GCF_000754665.1 Bison bison bison
AGCCTCCCAGGCCCCTCTGTCCATGGGATTCTCCAGGCAAGAGTACTGGAGTGGGGTGCCATTGCCTTCTCCGGCAAACGTGTACACAGAGGGCCAAGCCTGTTATACTTGGATTTTCTCCTGCATGGAAAGTCAATGCCCCTAATCCCTGCATTGTCTAAGTCAACTGTATATGCAAAGTTCTCCAGTT
>NW_011494606.1:7303008-7311209 GCF_000754665.1 Bison bison bison
CCATGGACTACAGCCTACCAGGCTCCTCCATCCATGGGATTTTCCAGGCAAGAGTACTGGAGTGGGGTGCCATCGCCTTCTCCAAACAGGACATTTACAGAGTTTTAAATTATATTCCCACAAAGTATTTATTAACTATAAGGGGAAAAGTAGTAACTTTCTAGTGGAGGGGCCTGAAAAATAAACCAGCAGATAAAAGAGACATTTCAGCTTTCACGGTACTCACATTAGTCTTCAAACCATTAGAATCTACATGAATAACAATTAGTATCTCATACAAAAAGTGCTCAGCAAATGCTGGTAGTTAGCATTTGTGAATATAATCAAAATGAACATAATTTTATGATTCATAAGAGCCCTTTATTGTTTTATGTTTTCTCATTCAGTAGATGCTGAAAGTCCAACAACTATCCCATGATAGTTTTTGCAAACAAAAACAAACAAAAAAGAAGAGGAACTAATACCTGACTTAAAAGGCTTAAAAGCAACCAAGCCAGTAAAAAAAAGCATCATATCCAGACTACACCATTCTGGTACACCAGAACCACCTTTATGTATCAATACTTCAGCATTATGCTTTTCAAGTTTGTTGAGAGGTAATTATATGTAAATTTTATCATCATTTGTATAGAAATATGGTCAAGTACAGTGTTTCTGGGGGTCATGCAAGTGCCTAAGTGGTAAAGAATCTGCCTGACAATGCAGGAGATGTGGGTCCAATACCTGGGTCAGGAAGATCTCCTGGAGAAGGAAATGGAAACCCACTCCAGTATTCTTGCCTCGGAAATCCCATGGACAGAGGAGGCTGGCAGGCTACGGTTTATGGGCTCACAGAAGAGTTGGATACAACTTGGCGACTAAACAACACACTGTTCCTATGTCGATCTCTAAATAAAATACATATGTATATACACACATATATGAAAAATTCCCCTCAGCATGTACAATCAGAGAAATATTTTCTCTATGGGTGACTCAGCACCCTAACTAGTATTTTGCCATTTATTATATTATGATGATAATTGGCAAAAATTTCATCTTTGTTTCTATTTGCTACCAGATTGCTCAGGGTTAAGTTTTACAATCACTGCATTGTTTCTAGGTATTCTACCTAATTATCTCCTACTTTTATTGCTCGACTCTTATCCTTGTTTTAATGATTTTATTGTATTTGTGCTTTTTATTATCTAAAGACTAATTCTTTTCAGAAGGAGGCCCAGTGTAAATAATAAACAAGAACTTCAGGACACCAGGCACCTGAGGTAGGCAGAAAACAAGGTCAATGTGCGTGAAAAAACATGAGAAAGGGAAAAAGGAGTAAAACATAGAGGCATTTACTTCATGATTTTTCATAGAATAGAAATTAAAAAGTTACGCCCTCTGAATTTTGCTTTCTAAGATGGTAAGCCACATGGCACACATTAACAGTCTTATTCTTCTTTCTAGTGAGTTCTTTTTTTTTTTTTAATTTTGAAGACAAAGTAGAAAGCAAAAATTACTAGACAGCAATTTTTAGAAAGCAAAATTTAATAAGAATCAATAGTTAATAGTATCACCTATATACAATTATAATGCTGGACATTGGGGATCTTCTTCCCATACAAACACTCTTAAAATATTTCATTCAGACTTTGAAATTCATCTTAAATAAAAGAAAAACGAAAGAGGAAGTTTGCTACATAAATGGAAACAGCATGAGAATGCCAACTAAACACTGTTACTTGCCATCTGCCTCTGTAAGGATGAGGCAACCAACCATTTTAGTTGTGTTCAGTTGAACACACCCTGAAAGGAGTTCAGGGTGGAAATCAGGAATGAGGCACTCTGCACTCTGGGCAAAACTGGCAGAACAAGCCTTCAGATAGATATTTTCAAAAGATTTTATGGACCCAATTTCTTATATCTTTTCGTATCTAGAAAAGCAGCACTAAAATCATTAACAGAGACATCTGCTCATTGTGACTAGCAGCAGTCTTCTATTAAAACGTGTGCTTGACCGCATGTAATCCTCTTCACCACAATTACATATATATTGCCTCCCCGCTCAGCTCTTCAGAGCAGATCCCCAAAACTATCGGAGAGGTTGGCTCCAGGCTATAATCTTCATTTTGCCCCCCAATAAAACTTAACTCACAACTCTCACATTGTGCTTTTTTTTCCCTCAGTTGACATGATGAAAAAAACACTTTTTGCTACCCAGTCAAGAGGCCATCCATCTCCAAAGCCAAGAAAATAACATTCTAAGCAACACCATTGGTTAGAATAAATGTCCTGTGGACTCTCTCTTTAAAACTTATTGAAAGACACAGTCCTTTGAAGGACAAAAAAAGTAAAGAGAGGCAGTTTAAGTATAGAGAGGTTTTAATATTCAAAGAACACTATAGCCAACAGTGTAGAGAGAGTTCTAATTGCTCAGTTGTGTCCGACTCTTTGCGACCCCATGGACTATAACCTGCCAAGCTCCTCTATCCATGAATTCTCCTGGTAGGAATACTAGAGTGGGTATTCCACTCTCCAGGGAATCTTCCCAACCCAGGGATTGAACCCGGGGCTCCTGCCTTGCAGGCAGATTCTTTACCATCTCAGCCATCAGGGAAGCCCACTGGTAGGCTTATGATACTACGGAAAACCAATGATACTATGTAAAACAAACAAATTAAACTTCTTAGTATAAGCATTGTATCAAAGCTGAAGGCAAAAGCATTAATTTGAAATGCATCAAAAATAAGATGAATTAGTTTTCTTAGGTTAGTCTCCCAAGGAAATAGAAATAAAAGCAAAAATAAATATGACCTAATGAAGCTTACAAGCTTCTGTATAGAAAAGGAAACCAAAAATAAAACAAAAAAACAACCTATGAACTGGGAAAAAACATCTTCAAAGGATGCAACCAATAAAGGCTTAATTTCCAAAATATACAAACAGCTCACACAATTCAATAACAAAAAAACAAACAACCCAATTGAAAAAATGGGCAGAAAGTCTAAACAGACATTTCTTCAAAGAAGACATACAGGGGTCAACAGGCACATGAAAAGATGCTCATCATCATTAATTATTAGAGAAATGCAAATCAAAACTACAATGAGGTACCATCTCACACCAGTCAGAATGGCCATCATTAAAAAGTCTACAAATAATAAATGTTGGAAAGGGTGTGAAGAAAAAGGTACTCTGTTATACTGTTGGTGGGAATATAAAATGGTGCAGCCACTATAGGAAAACAGTATATGAAAGTTACTCAAAAACCCAAAAATAGAGTTGCCATATGATTCTGTAATTCCACTCCTAGGCATAAAACTAGACAAAACTAAAATTTGAAGGGTCGTAAGCACCCCTGTGTTCACAGAAGCACTATTCACAATAGCCAAGACACAAACAACTCAAATGTCCATCAAAAGATGAACAGATAAAGAAGATGGGGTACATACATATATAATGGAATACTACTCAGCCATGAAAAAGAGTGAAATAATGCCATCTGCAGCAACATGGATGGACCTAGAGATTATCAAACAGTGAAGTAAGTCAGAAAGAGAAAGACAAATACCATATGACATCACTTATATGTGGAATCTAAAATACAACATAAATGAAATATCTATGAAACAGAAACAGCCTCACAAACCAGAACAGACTAGTGGTTGACAAGGAGGGAAGTGTGAGGGAAGGAAGAATTGGGAGTTTGGGATTAACATATACAAACTTTTATATATATATAAAAAGTTCTATATATATATAGAACAAGGTTCTACTGTATAGCACAGGGAAATATTACAGTATCCTATGATAAACCATAATGGAAAAGAATATTAAAAAAATATATGTGTATAACTGAGTCACTCGGAGGTACAGTTGAAATTAATACATTATAAATCAACTATCCTTCAGTAAATTAAAAAAAATAAAACAAAATTAAAAAAAAAAAAAAGAAATACCAAGGAAGCATAAAACAAGCAACAAAAATTTGAATAAGTTTAGACAATATGTGTAAATGGCTGAAGTTCACTTAGAAGAGTCAATAGGCAAAAAAGATAAGAAGTTGTCAAAAAGAAAAAGAGACAACCCAATCATATTCAACATGCTTTATAAAATAAATAGACTAAGTATCAATAGGTAAAGTGAATAAAATAGAAAACATTAAAAAAGATATGTGTATATACATTAGCTATTCAGAAAAAGACAAACACTACATGATCTGGCTTTCATGAGGTACTAGAGTAGTCAAATTCATAGAAATGGACAGGAAAATGGTGTTTGCCAAGCGCTAGGGAAACAGGGAAAGGGAGTTAGAGAAGGAAATGGCAGCCCACTCTAGTGTTCTTGCCTGGAGAATCCCAGAGATGGGGGAGACTGGTGGGCTGCCGTCCATGGGGTCGCACAGAGTGGGACACGACTAAAGCGACTTAGCAGCAGCAGGGAAACAGGGAAAGGGAGTTGCTCTTTAACGTGTAAAGAGTTTCAATTTTGTAAGATGAAAAAGTTCTGGAAATCAGAATTTGCACACAATAGAAATACAGTTAACACTAGTTAACTATACACTTATAAATGATTAAGAGGCTAAGTTTCATGTTATCTATGTCTTATCACTCACAAATTTTAAAAAAGAATATTCAAAACAAGACAATATAGCATAAGAAAATATTATAAAGCAACAAGAAGAGACAGGTAACTATTAACTAATCAAAATGATAAGGATTTTCTATAGCTAAAGCAATAGAAGAAATCTCAAAATGAATAAATTTGAAAAAAATTTTAACTATTACATATAAAATTACTAGGCAAAGCTAAAAAGCAAACAACAAGCTGGGGGAAATAATTGGAATATTAATCAAATGACAAAAGCTTAATATCTTTAGTATATAATAATCTCACAGTAATTCCTTAGACAAATGCTAAAACCTTTTTAAAAAAAAAATGAATAACACATATACAGTTTACAGAAGACAAAGTTATTCACCTACTGGGAATCCATAGCTATTAAATAGTCTAAAACCTACACAAAGACTCATAAATAAAAATACTCTTTACAATACAAAGCAAAAAGGAAATAAAAGAAATTATTTGTTGGTAAACAGTTAAATAAATTATGGTATATTCATCCAATCAAATATTATACAGCCATGATGTTTTTGAAGAATATTAATCACATGGAAAAATGCACCCACTTAATGTTAATAAAAACAGCAGATACTAACCTAAATACACAGTACTAGCCCAATTACATTAAAATGTATATTAATATTTAAGACATAAGTTCACAAGAAAACAGGGAAGAAATTATCCTAAAATTTAACAACTCGAAAGATTTTTATTTTTCTTCAAACTTCTTTGTATTTTCAAAATTCTCTACAATTGAGTTCTCTTTAAAAGATATTAATTCTTTAAAAAGAAAACAAGTAAACAAGCCTTCAACTATACATTATATAATTTAAATGTTCAGTTCCACTTACCTCTTGTCATGGTTGGACTAAACAGTCCCAGTACTGACATGCTAGAATAGGAAATTAGGTCTTTATATAATTCCCCATTTAAATATTCTTCTGCTTCTTGGACAGACATAATGTTCACTGGGCATGAAATCCTGTTGCTGGATGAATATTTATAGTCAAAATTAATTTTAAAAAATACTTCTCAGCTTATAAAATATATATATATATATGTATACTGAACTTAGTATATTCCATAGGATAAACATCTGACAAAATAAAGACAACACTATTCAAAACAAAACAAAAAAAAATCAGTCTCATTAAATAAAATTTCTATCTCCCCAAAAGTGATAAAAAGTAATAGACAGGTTCTTCTCATCAGTGTTCATACTTCCTTAACCTATCCAAGGTGTGTCAAATAAGTAAGGGAATTAGGAGTTGAATAGATCTAAAACTTAAAAAATCTTAGGGTGAAGCTGAATACTTACAGTTGAATAAATTTTAAGAGATCTTCAGTTCCCAGCATACCAGTGTAAGATACCGGGTTCTGGCCTTCCTTGTACATCTTTACGACAGGAAATTCAGTAACATTTTGCTCGGTACACACATGAGACCAGTCTGCGCAGTTTACTCTAGCAAGCAGCATAGTGGATGTGCCTAAATAAAAAGAAAACGCACATTTTTATAAATGTTAATGCAGAAAACTCAGTTGTTGAGAACTGTTAATGTCTTTATATCCCGTTCTTATTTCAACTTCTCGGCAGCATGACGTATTCCTGGTGGACTCTCTCCCCTTGGTTCTTTGCAGCACCTCCTCCCATCGGCTCCAACCTCTCCCCAGCTGCCTCCTTTTGTTCCGTTTTGCAGGCTCTTCGGCCAGTGGAGTCGGGAGTTCCCTCAAGGCTCAGTTTAAGTTGCTTTCTCTTCTTTCTTCACTCTCTTTTAGACAATCTCAATAATCAACAACAACCTAATAAATCCTAAATTTATAGCTTTGGCCCAGGATCGTCAAAGTTCCAGATCCATGTATCCATACTGCCTTCTCTAGGTCCCTTTGAACAGAAACATCCTCCAACTCAAGACGTCTAAAACCAAACACGGTTTCTTTCCTCTGAACAGTAGTGAACGTTGCCATCCTGAGCAACTCTGAAAGCAAAGTATCACCTTTCACACCTCTTCATTCCTAAACTCCGCAGGTCTTACATTATCAATCCGCACGCCTTCCAATTTTACCACCTAAATTTTGAGTACCTCTTGCATCTGTCCCTTTCTCTTTACTGCCACCATTCTAGTCATCACTTCTAATTCATCTCCCAGAATTTAGTATGTCTCTACGCTGAAGCTAGAGGTATCTTTTCAAAACTCAAATCTATTTTGGTATCAGCCCACCTCTACCAATTTTACCAGTCAGGTCTTTCTCACCCTTCAGATCTCTGCATGTGTGACCATTTCAGAGAAGCCTCCACTGACACCCTGATCTACATCTGATTCTTATACTCCTAAAGGACCATGCTCTTTTCCCTACCTCATCATGGAATTATGTACTCATTTGTGTTGTATGATTTGAGCTTCCTGAGAGCAGGGACTGTGTCTGGTTTCCTCATCACTGAGTTTCCAGAACCTAGAGCAGTCCTCGTACATGAAATACCTTAAATATGTGTGTGAATATACTATCTAGGGCCTCCATGATATTTACCTAGGGCTTCTCCGATAGCTCAGACTTCCCTAATGGCTCAGACGGTAAAGTGTCTGCCTACAACGTGGGAGACCTGGGTTTGATCCCTGGATAGGAAAGATCCCCTGGAGAAGGAAATGGCAACCCACTCCAGTACTCTTGCTTGGAAAATCCCATGGACAGAGGAGCCTGGTAGGCTACAGTCCACAGGGTCGAAAAGAGTTGGACATGACTGAGCAACTTCACTTCACTTCACTTCTCTTCTCTGATAGCTCAGTTGGTAAAGAATGTGCCTGCAATGCAGGAGACCCCAGTTCAATTCCTGGGTTGGGAAGATCCCCTGGAGAAGGGATAGGTTATCCACTCCAGTATTCTTGGGTTTCCCTTTTGGCTCAGCTGGTAAACAACCAGCCTGCAATGTGGGAGACCTGTGTTCTATCCCTGGGTTGGGAAGATCCTCTGGAGAAGGGAAAGGCTACCCACTTCAGTATTCTGGCCTGGAGAATTCCACAGACTGTATAATCCATGGGGTCACAAAGAGTCGGACACGACTGAGCGACTTTCACTTTTCACTTTCACATACCCAACCTGTCTCAACAGTATAATTTCATACATATTTATTTAATCTAAATAATTTCTTTTCAGCCTGAGAAAACACATAGCAGAACCTCAAAGAGAAATTCCTACTTGTTTGTACTAATACAGTTGACCCTTGGAAAGCACTGTGCAGGCCCACTTACAGATCTGTTTCAATAGTCAATGCTACAGTCCCACATGACCCAAGGTTGGATGTATCCATGGATGTGGAAACTTGGATACACAGCAGACGTGTATGCTGCTGCTGCTGCTAAGTCACTTCAGTCGTGTCTGACTCTATGCGACCCCACAGACGGCAGCCCACCAGGCTCCCCCATCCCTGGGGTTCTCCAGGCAAGAACACTGGAGTGGGTTGCCATTTCCTTCTCCAATGCATGAAAGTGAAAAGTGAAAGTGAAGTCGCTCAGTCATGTCCGACTCTTCAGCGACCCCATGGACTGCAGCCTACCAGGCCCCTCTGTCCATGGGATTCTCCAGGCAAGAGTACTGGAGTGGGG
>NW_011494606.1:7311309-7347558 GCF_000754665.1 Bison bison bison
AGTTCTCCAGTTCTCCAAAATATATAGTTAGGTGCAGAGATATCAAAAACCAAATAACAAAGTACCATAAAACTCAGCTAATGAAAGAGAGGAAGAAAATCTAATAAAAGGAAATTTTAATATAGTATTAGATCAAAGAAGGAATCTTTGTATATCAATTTAATCCTAAATTCTAAATTAGGATGTAACCTACCCATATGACTAAAATTGCAAAATGCAATATTTTAATATTTTATCTTCAAAAGTTTTAATACTAAAAATCCATCTTTACGTTATGATCCTAGATTCTATCTCACAGGGTCTAGTCTGTCTTATAAACCTGCTACCTAGAACAATGTCTATTACCTATTATGTATCCAGTAAAAATTTGTGAAATGTACCCTGATATTTCTTCATGAACAAATTTTCAGTGTTTACATTGAAGTATGTTAATACCTGAATATTATATGACATACAAAGATAAACCTTTATTCCTTCTAAGCTTGGATCTATAAAGTTCTCTTCTCCTTTATGTTAGTCATTTAGTCAGTAAATGTGTAGTGGTGCATGTGCTGGTGCCTGCTCAGATGGAGTATCATACTATGCAGTGCCACCAAAGGATGGAACATGGTGTCATAATAAATGTAGTTCTCTCCCTTCAATAAGCATCCTAAGTGGGTCTAGCACTGTTTAAAATGTCCCAGCAGTCCAAGCTGAAAACTTTGATGTTATCTTTAAAACTGAAATAAAGAATATTGATATATATTACTAAAAAATGATAAGGCTACTTATACTGAAGTTATCACATTTTAATTTTCTTTGCTGTAAAATGGTTTCAATACTTAATCATGTTTCAAGTGGAATAGTCTAATGTTCTAAGATTACTGTAGTATTACACTCCACGTACTTTAACAACACAGCAATTTCAAATAAGGATCCTAATTTAAAAGAAAAACAAAAACAGACATTTGCTGCCACCTTGTGACTAAGTATAAAATATTCTTCATCCTCTTGGACTAAGATTAAATAAGTGGCTTTTTCCCAAAACAACATGAAAGATTATACAACCCCCAAAGTATTACAATATTGTCCTAGTTTATAAAATTATAGTATAGGCTTCACCACAGACATAAAACATTATTGTTACCTATACTATGCATTTCTATATGAAGCCCCATGAACTTCCAAAATAATCCACCTGATATCTAATTACTAAAAGAATTGTTATTCATAAAGAACATACTAATTGAAAAAAGAAATCAAGTCTTTAGGTTGGTGGTTAATCTTCATTTTTTATTCTACAAACACATACAACTCAGAGTCCTTGCATTGAGGGGTCAGGTCTTTATGTGGTCATTAACAGAGAAGAAAGTAAGAGAACCTCCTTCCATTTTCATTTGGTATCTAGCCAAATGGGCTGGGGAGGGGGGATAATTCTAGTACTCATGGACATTATCCAATTACTATTTTATTATGGTTTATATTTTCCTACTTTTATATATATATAAATGGTTATATTTTATTTATATTTATATTTTATATTTATATATATGGTTATTTTTTTATATTTTCCTACTTTTTCTTTCTTCTAGTAAGGCTGGAAAACCTAAGAGAAGAAACTTAAATCAGTCTATAGATTGCAATCATAAAGGAGAACTAGAGAGTGACAGGATTTGCTTTAAAAAAAATATTAGGGATCATATTATCTACAGACTTAATCATCCCTTCACTTGGGGAATGAAATAATCAAACAATAGATCAAATGTAGTTTGGAATTGAATGGAAGAGAAATGGATCAACAATGATTTTTTTATATCTCTGATGCTTTAATTATTATAGAACATATTGTATTTAGGGTTGACTTTCTGGAATCAACTTCTTGAATTCACAAAAGCCCCATATATATATATATATACACACACACATATATATATACACACATATATATATATATACATACATACACACACACACACACGTTGTATACCAGTACACCTTTTCCACAAAATAAAATTTTGTGAGAATAAAATAAAATTTATGAAACTCTACTATATTGCTAATTTATTTACTCAACAATTATTAAACACAAGATATTCTGTAGTGTAAGACAATGCACCAAGTCCAATGAACTGAGTATAAGGCATACTTTCTTCCCATAAGGAACTTACTAAATAATAAAAGAGGCTGTAAGCCAATGTCCTAAAAAAACTAAATGGTAGATGCATTTCTGGAGTAGCCAAGAAAAAGCCCATTTAGCCATAACAGCTTTTATTAACAAGAAAAACAGAGTAAGAAGAAATAATATTAAAGATACAAAGCATGATATGGACTGTCTTATTCGAATGATTAAAAAATATTATACTTACCTAATCCATTACTCTCTCTCTCTTACTAACACTAACAGGCCTCCCCACTCCTCCTTTTCTTTGCTGGGACAGTGGCATAGACATTTTGAGTTCATTGCTTGGATTACTGTTTGTCTACCACTGAATCAGGTTTCATAGAATAGTTAAAATAAAAAGATTCTGGCTATTAAGAAATTCCCTACCCATGAAAAGCTAACTGTATAGCTTCAAGAACACTGGGATCTTAGAGCCTTCATTAGACTGTGAGATATAGGTTTATCTATCAAATTTTTATTTAATAATATTTAGTATATATTTAATAATATTTAACAGTAACTGGCACATAGTAGGCACTCAATAAATGTTTGCTGAATGACTGAATTCAGCCAAAAAGTTTACTGGATTAAGTATAAAGCTATAAGACAGTTTAATGAAGACAATCAAAGGGAATGCTCCTAACAGTTTTGAAACTCATGGTTCCTTAACTTATTAACTGTGGAGTATTAACTTATACTGAAGTTATCACTTTTTAATTTTCTTTGCTGTAAAATGGTTTCAATACTTAATCATGTTTCAAGTGGAATAGTCTAACGTTCAGTATTAACTTATGTTTGTTGTGGAGACACAAACGTAATAATCTGAAATTTTATGTGGTTTTCTACACCTTTAGCGAGACACAATTTTACAAATAGCTATAGCTCAGAACCAGGAAAATAAACATGCCTACAACAGTGTAATACCTTTCAGTTTAATTGCCACATCGATATAGGACTGCAGAAATGCCATGGATACTGCTTGCCCTACATTAAGATAAAAAAAAAAAAGATATTACAACATACATATTTCTAAAGCATCCATACTTATACATAACAAACATATAGATTAATGGGGTATCTTAAAATTATTTTATACTAAGAAATATTCTAATATGCAGCACTCAGTATTGTCCACACATTCAAGATAGTTCCAAATACAACTAATTTTCTACATTCATATGGCAAGGAGTATAGTTGAATGGCTATTGTTTGAAGATAAAAGCAATATAATGCCTATAAACCTCCAATAACTGTTAATCTATTAAAATCATTAGCTTGATTAACAACAATTTTCCAAATTAGTAAGCTTAACATCTAGTTTAATCATAATCTTCAATTTATAATCAACTATATAATCAGGGCTTCTCTGGTGGCTCACATGGTAAAGAATCTGCCTGCAATGCACGAGGCTCAGATCCCCTGGAGAAGGGAATGGCAACCCACTCCAGTATTCTTGCCTGGAGAATCCCACAGGCAGAAGTGCCTGGCGGGCTACAGTCTATGGGATTGCAAAGAGTCAGATATGACTGAGCGACTACCACTTACACTATACTATATATAATCAGTTTTACAACCCTAGAAACAGCTTCGAAGTAAATTGTTTAAAAGTGTGGGACATATGAAAGCTATGTCATTTTACAATGTGTAATAACAGAATGCAAAAGTAAAATCTGCCTACTTTAAATGTCCTAATGTGCAGTACAGCAGTCACCTCTAAAGGTTCATAATACTCACAGCCAGCATAGAAAAGCACTATGCTGTCAGAAGCTGTCACTGTCGCATGAAATGTCTCTTCCGTTAATTCCAGAGTGAGTTCCAAAGGTAACTGTCTCTTTCTGTCTCTGTAAACAGTTTCTTCCACTTCATCATCTTGAATTTCTGAAATGTTTGAAGAGAAATTAATGTAAACATAAATGTACAATTTAAAATATTTAAGCTCTTCTCCCAGGCAAGCATATGAAAATTTGGCACTTCATAGAAACTCATGAATTCATACTATCTTAATATTTTAAATGCATGATATTTAGAAAACTTTCCAGTTGTCTGGCTTCCTATCTTAAATGACTCTCAGATGCTTCCTGACCTAGAAATGATCAAGTTTTAGTTAATTCCAAAAGGAATTACTTACACTTGTCAAGAAATAATATAATAAATATAAATATAAAAATAATAAACTTGTCAACAAATAACATTTGTTTCTAATCAGTATATTAGTTTATAACCTAAAAAAGTCCTACCACACACGTTTGACAGTATTTCTTTTGCTTCTACTACACGGCAAGCACTGGGATGGACACTAAGGAAAGCAGTGAGCAAAGCAGACGTAGTCCCTGATCACACGGTTTCTATCTATGGAAAAATCAGTCGATAAACTCATCACTAAATAAATATGTAACTATAAACGTGATCAGTTTAAGAAGAAAGGCAAAAGATACACTGAGAGATTTTAACAGGGAGATTTAAATTGGGCAATCCAAAGTCTACCGGATAATCAAGAAAAGAACGTTTTAGACAAAGAGAACAACATATGCAAAGACTCGGAGACATAAAAGAGCTCAGCATACTCTAGGCACTGAGGGAAGGCACATTTGACTAAAACGAAATAGACTGAAGGAATGACGTGAGAAAACTCTAGGGTTTCTAGATCATGTGTGGATCAGTCACTCAGTTGTGTTCAATTCTTTGCGACCCCATGGACTGTATGTATGTAGCCTGCCAGGCTCCTCTGTCTATGGGACTCTCCAGGCAAGAAAACAGGAGTGGGTTGCCATTTCCTCCTCCAGGGGATCTTCCGGATCTGGGATTGAACCTGCATCTCTTATGTCTCCTTCTCTTGCATTGGCAAGCAGGTTCTTTACCATTAGTACCACATGGAAAGCCATAAGAGGTCATATAAACCAAGAAATTTTTATTTTATTCTATGTGTATTAAGTTATGGGTAGATTCTGAATATGTAAAAATCGTTTCATTAACCACAATATACAGAAATATTGAATCATTATGGTATACAACTAAAACTAATATAATGTTACATATCAATTAAATCTTAAAAAAAACTTCAGTAAGACAGACAGACCCACCCACCCATTCATTCATCTATCCATTCAAATATGTAGTAAACACACATACACACACATATTCTGAATTCACAAATGTCCTGTTGGAAGTTTGTACAGATCATATGGTAACATTGGAGGCACATCCAACTTGATTAGAGACAATTAAAGCTTCCTAGAAGTTGACACTAGCTGAACATTATTAAAAGAAAAATGAAACTTAAGGAGGCAGTAGAGGCATATGAGTAAAACGAACAGCATGTACAAAGCAACAGTGGCATGAAGAAGCATGATGAAGCTGGAAATCTGCATGTCGACTAAGCATCTGATATTAACAATTCTTAACCATGTAGATGAAATAATAGCATTATGTTAATTTTAAAAGAATCCTTACATGTCTGAAATACAGAGAAATATTTATGGATGAATTTATATGTTTGGAATTAGGTGCAAAATAATAAGTAAAGGGCTATGAATGTAACAGGATTAGCCACTGACTGATGGTAGTTGAGTGAGGCCAGGAAATGGTTATCTGGAGGTTTGTTCTATTATCCTATTTTATGATACATTTATAATTCTCTGTAATAACATATTAAAAAGAAAGGAAGTGAGAAAGACAATGCATTCAGAAAACTAAATTATTATTTTCCATATGATTTCCAATACCATAAAAGACTATATCTAGATTTTAGTATCACATCAGCAATTTTTAGCTGTGTGACTCTAGTAAATTACATAACTCTAGGAATTTCAGTGTTCAAACCTGTGAACCATAAAACTTACACTATTAATTTTAAGATACTTTAAAATATCACATTCTATGACACTAAGTTATGCCCTCAATATCAAAATTAATGAAGGCCAATTTTCTCATTTACAGTATTTTCTTATTATTCACATATTTTCATTTTCCTGCCAGTCCATTCTTATTTCCTAATCCATCCTTTCTTCTCTTACCTTGTTCTAACACCTTTCTGCTTTCCCATTCTCTTAATAAGCCACTTAAGTTTATAAATATATTCACTCCTCAGTTCTATATTTCACCTACTTATCAACATGTATATATATTCTTTTTAGTCACGTAAGTGTTTTTCATACTCTTTTTGTAGAACCCAGTTCATTTAATTATGACTCACTGTGTGTTCATTTCCTCTGAAGAGCATTTTTCTTTATATTTCACTTTTTCATGGTAACAAACTCTTTCCAAACCTCATCTATTTTTCCTAATTAATGAGAAGGAATGAAAATAAGAGGGCAATTGTGTATTTGGGCACAACATCATACTATATTACAAGTCAATATGGATTACAAACATAGGAAATTAAGACCAAACCCCTCCACCCCCAAAACACAAGAACTGGGCTGAGGAGCAAAGACAGGAGAGAGAAAAAATGAGAAGGCAGCACCAGAGGGCAAGCTATCTTGAAGCTAGAGAGTCACTAAGTAAAACAAGACATGGCAACAAAATTTTGAAAAAGGCAACTTCCACTGAGGACAGGAATCCTGTTAAAACTGACACCTGGATGGTTCCTGTAACTTTGAAAGTTTGAATATATGAACGATGATAGGAACAAAGCAAGGACCAAGAGACCAGAACACAGACCTGCCTGTATAATGATGATGCTATGGAGAAGAACTCCGGCTTAAATCATCAGCAGTTCTAACCTCTGTATACCAGAAAACTAGAGCAGTGCTCAAACCATGAGGCTGGTCATGTACCAGTTACAGCTCAGAGGCCTTACTAAATCTATAATACAGATTTTGATCATCATAATAAACTGATCTCATGAAAAGAATATGAAAATTCCTTCCTTCCTGAGACTCATAACAACAGGACTACATAAAAAGTATTTACTCAACGGGACTCATGATAAAAATTCAATAATTTACTAAACGGGATACATTTAGTAAATGCACAAGACATAATCCCTGCCTTAGAAGTTTATAATAGACCAGTACAGAAGGGAGAAAAGCAAATGAGCAATTTCAGAATAGGATATGTTATAAAGAAGTATCAGGAATGATAATGGTCATAAATGAAATTTCAAGTCAGAATGCTCCACATGCCATTTGTGACTTTGTGCAGATCATTTAACTCTGCGAAAACACAGATTTTTCATCTACAATGAAGGTGACCTCAACCAACTCAGAGGAAAACAATCAAAGTAAATAATGTGTGGGAAATAGCCTTGAAAACTATAGAATACTTCAAAACATAGGTGATAGAACAATAAAAAGAAAAACAAAATTGGCAAAATTCTGTTAAAATTAATTTAAATTATTTTGACATTATGGTAAAATTAATTTAACGTTAAAATACTAATGTTAAATGTTTAAATGTTAAAACAATAATTATTTTTAACATTATTAAAAATAACGTTAAAAATAAGTATAAAAGTTATCAAAGTTTACTCCTTTTACTGTTAACAACTGGATTCATTTACAACTACAAATATAACTATATTCATCAGAATTTCATACCCTAATAGGAATAACAAAAATAAATATCATAATGGAATAGACCCGTAGCACTGAAGGAACTGATCTGGAGGATAAAGGCACAGGCGGAAAGAGAGAAGCCTGATATATAACAATAAAATGTATCACACTAAGCAAAATAGAGCATCCTTGTATCTTTTCACCTAATCAACTTGCTAAAATGTGATTCCAAATTTCTTCAGGTCTCTTCATATTCTTGAATGTGAAAGTTAATTCACTGAAATTTCACTGACCTTAAGGATGCTGGGCAGAAATGGGAGGGGAACATGAGCATCAAAAAACACATTACCTATGTTTAGCTCTGCCATGTCTTCATATTTGACCATTTCCTCAACGTTCATGGTACTTTCCAGATGGAATACTATTAAATCAATATGACTTAATGCCAAAAATTCCACTTGCGTGTCCTAGAAATACATTAATTTTAAAAGATATGACTAGAATATAATGAACCATTTTAATATATTTTACTTGTTTGACACTAAAATGAAACTAAACTTGTGAATTTCAATTTTAATATTTAAAAATAAAAATGGGAAATTAACTCCAAAATATTAAAAGTATCTAAGCATTACAGAAAGATAGTGCATACTACTAGAAAAGAAGGCAAAACATGGAACTGGAAAGTCTCATTTGCTTCTTGTCACAGTTACATTCTGCTGAAATCTGAAGTATTTTACATGTAACAGTAAGTCCTACCTCAATACAAGATACAAATATATGCAATTTTATTGCAAATAGCACCAAAATTCTTTTGATATTTTACATGACTTAGTGACCAAATCACTACCACCACTTAAAATAATACTTAATCTAAAATAAGTCCACTAGAGAGGCCCCTGGTGGCCTAGCAGTTAGGATTGGGGCTTTCACTGCCCTGGCCTGGGTTCAATCCCTGGTTGGGGAATTTAGATCTCACAAGTTGTGTGGCATGGCCAAAAAGAAGGGGGAAAAAGTAATTTAATATAAATAAATAAATAAATAATTCCACTATAAAGTTCAATTGACTGTTTAGCCATAAACATAAAAATAATACCTGGCTCCAGGTATTTTAAGAATACCAAATTATATTCCATTGAAATTATTCTATTAAAATTTCTTACACTAAGGCTCAACCAAAACTTTTTTAAAACATGAAATTTTAGGCCACTAGATTATTTCAGTAATCATCCCTGCTGCAATCTCACAATCAAACTTGCACGAATGAGGAGTTGTTTCTTATGGATGAGCAAAGAAAATGGTTTCTGGAGATGGAATCTACTTCTGGTGAAGCAGTTCTAAAGATCGTTGATATGAGAACAAAAGATTGAGAATCTTACAAAAACTTAGTTGATAGAGCAGCAGCAGAGTCTGAGGGGATTGACTCCAATTTTGAAAGAAGTTCTACTGTGGGTAAAATTCTACCTAGTAGCATTGCATACTACAGAGAAATCATTTGTGAAAGGAAGAGTCAATCAATGTGGCAAGCTTCATTGTTATCTTATTTTAAGAAATTGCCACAGCTACCCCAACCTTCAGCAACTACTGCCTTGATCACTCAGCAGCCATCAGCATCAAGGCAGGGCCCTCCATGAGTAAAAAGATTACAACTCACTAGAGGCTCAGATGATGGTTAGCATTTTTTAGCAGTAACTATTTTTTAACTAAAGCTACATACATTGATTTTTCTAGACATAACGCTATTGCACACTTAACAGACTATAGTATAGTATAAACATAACTTTCATATGTACTGGGAAAATAGCATGAACTTTAATTCTTCTATAAAACCTTTTTCCCAATAACAAAGTAATGTCCTATTTTGGAATCCTTTATCTAATAGTAAAAAAAAAAAAAAAAAAATAGTTTCAGTAAGTATTCTTTCCATTACCTGGTCTAAAAGCAAAGCATAATGACCTCACAATACACATATTTGAACAATATTACAGTTCTCAAAGTATTTTCCTATTTGGTCTTATAAAATTTCTTATAAGTTAGAAGGAGAGGTTTTATAACTATTTCACAAATGAGAAAACTGAGCTGGAAGAAGTTAATTCAGTTATCTGGGCCCAGAACTAGCAGCAATGGAGTCAAGTCTTCTGACTTTTTAACTCAGTATTCATCAGTCACTTCAGTTCAGCTGTTCAGTCATGTCCGACTCTTTGCAACCGCATGGACTGCAGCATGCCAGGCTTCCCTGTCCATCACCAACTCCCAGAGTTTACTCAAACTCATGTCCATCGAGTTGGTGATGCCATCCAACCATCTCATCCTCTGTTGTCCCCTTCTCCTCCTGCCTTCAATCTTTCCCAGCATCAGGGTCTTTTCCAATGAGTCAATTCTTTGCATCAGGTGGCCAAATATTGGAGTTTCAGCTCAGCATCAGTCCTTCCAATGAATATTCAGGACTGATTTCCTTTAGGATTGACTGGTTGGATCTCCTTGCAGTCCAAGGGACTCAAGAGTCTTCTCCAACACCACAGTTCAAAAGCATCAATTCTTCGGCGCTCAACTTTCTTTATAGTCCAACTCCCACATCCATACATGACTACTGGGAAAACCATAGCTTTGACTAGATGGACCTTTGTCAGCAAAGTAATGTCTCTGCTTTCTAATATGCTATCTAGGTTGGTCATAACTTTTCTTCCAAAGAGCAAGCGTCTTTTTATTTCATGGCTGCAGTCAGCATCTGCAGTGATTTTGGAGCCCCCCAAAATAAAGTCTCTCGCTGTTTCCATTGTTTCCCCATCTATTTGCCATGGAGTGATGGGACCAGATGCCATGATCTTAGTTTTTTGAATGTTGAGTTTTAAGCCAGCTTTTTCACTCTCCTCTTTCACTTTCATCAAGAGGCTCTTTTTTGGTTCCTCTTCACTTTCTGCCATAAGGGTGGTGTCATCTGCATATCTGAGGTCATTGATATTTCTCCCAGCAATCTTGATAACTGAATCCAGTAGTCATACCATAGACTTATGCAAGAGAATTTAAGTTTAAACTATCTGACCATTTGTAAACATATCAACAATTTTTTAGCATATGTTTAAAATATTTAGAAGATATTCCAAAGAGTTCTTAATTAAGAAAAATTTTGGGAAATTTTTAAGAATTTAAAAAATTCAAAAATTTAAGAAATTTACAAAGGAAATACAGGTGATCTCACTAGTCAAAGTTATCAAAGACATGCAAATTAATATGGAAACTTTTTTTGTGTATAGAAATAATTTTTTTTAAAGATTACTACTCAGTACTGGCAAAGATGTATAAAGAACAAGGAATTCTAAATCCTTCTGGTAAAATAATATTTCTGGAAGGAAATTTGACTGTGTATTGTAAAAGTCTTTAAAATTCCCATTAACATGTACACACTGCTATATTTAAAATAAAATGCCTTTCCATGGGAGAAAAGAAAGAAAAATCACATTCAGAAAAAAAAATATGAAAGTCAATTAACTTCACACATGAAAAGTAAATCAGTAGAATCCAAAGAAAACAAAAACCCTAATCTGAAAAGATACATGCACTCTAGGCTTCATAGTAGCATTATTTACAGTAGCCGATATGGAAGCAACCTAAGTGCCTATGAACAGACAAGTGGGTAAAGATGTGGCATACATATGCAATGAAATATCGCTCTGCCATAAAAAATGAATGAAATTTTGTCATTTCCAATAACATAGATGGACCTGGATGATATCATGCTCAACGAAATAAGTCAGGCAGAAAAAGACAAATGCTGTACGTTATCACTTATATGTGGAATTTAAAACATAAAACAAATTAATGAATATAACAAAACAGAAACAGACTCACAGACATAGAGTACAAACTAATGGTTACCAGTAGAAAGAGGGAATGGGGGAGGGGATTAAGAGGTAAAAACTATCATGAATAAAATAAATAATTCACAAGGATATATTGTACAACATAAGGAATACAGCCAATAGTTTATAGTAAGTTTAAATGAAATATAATCTATACAATTTTTAAATCACAAAAAAGATTAATTAAAGTGGTTAAGGCCCGAGCTCTGAAAAAAGAAAAATCTCATTTAACAAAATTTAATTCCAGAAATTTAGCAAAGGGAAATAAATCAGTGATGTCCAAAACAGTGTTTAAAGGCAGGCATCACAGCACAATACCAAGTAATGAAATACAACTGTATGTGAAAGGGGGGATGAATACAGCATGAACCTAAATTTCTTTTAAAATATGCATACGTGGATATACATATTGGAGAAGGCAATGGCACCCCACGCCAGTACTCTTGCCTGGCAAATCCCATGGACGGAGGAGCCTGGTGGGCTGCAGTCCATGGGGTTGCTAAGAGTCAGACACAACTGAGCGACTTCACTTTCACTTTTCACTTTCATGTATTGGAGAAGGAAACAGCAACACACTCCAGTGTTCTTGCCTGGAGAATCCCAGGATGGGGGAGCCTGGTGGGCTGCCATCTCTGGAGTCGCACAGAGTCAGACACGACTGAAGTGACTTAGCGCAGCAGCAGCATCAGATACACATATATTTATATAAATATACAAACACACACGGAAAAAGAGATTAACAAATGAAAATAACACACAACAGTTGAAAATGTTAACAGTTATCTCTGAATAGTGCCAATTCATAGAATTTTCCTGTAATAAACATATGTTACTTTAGGACCATGTGTATTAACCTCTTTTAAATAAGCACACGTTATCGACCAATATAGAAAATGACCAACCTCTTCTGCTCTTCTGATGATAACATTAGTATCGTGAGGAATGTCCACTTCCAAAGAGTCCCTTTATCAAAATGGAAATAAATGTTATATGTTGCCAATCTCAGGAATAATATCCAGGAGGTCAATCTAAAATTGAACTGAAAATTTTATACTAAAAATGTTTATGAAAAAAGATTACAATTTAGTGAGTCTGAGAAATTTTTCATGTAAATACAGACCAGGTTTTCTATACTCTATCTTAATCTACAACTTCATTTAGTAAAGTTTAAAGGTCTAAATATTAATCAAGCTGATAATTAAAGACTTCAACTCAGCAACTGGCTCTAACTATATTAGAATCTATTAGAGATTTGAATTTATTTACCAGTGAACACATTACCAAGAAAAATACTAGTGTCCTGCTAAAGAGAGAACAGTTACTATTCCATGTTTAAAATACCTTAACAAAAGTAGAACTCCAGCTTTTCCCAGAAGACGCCAAGCAACCCATTCTGCAGTTGTTCTATCAGCTTCATAAGTAGCTTGTTGACCAACAATAAAAACCAGTGGTAATCCTAGTTGTAGATGAACAGTTGAAACTTGTGTAGGATCTCCAGCAACTTCAGTCTTCATTTAGAAAAAGAACAAAACGTCTTCACTATGTGATAATAATGTTCCAACATTTGGATTTAAACCCTGCTAATAATAAGTGAAAAAACAAGTCTGTGAAATAAATCCACAATTTACAAAAACGGTCTCATGGTTTTCTAAGTTTCATGCTCCCATGAACCTATATAATTTAAACTAACATATGAAACTAACAAATTCTACAAGTAGTTATACAGATATTTACAACCAAAAAGAATAAGGATATCATAGAGAAACCAAAAAAAGCAATAAATAAAACTGTGGTGCTGCTGAATAAATAGAAAGAGATTTGAAACAAAAACGAAACACATAACAAATTCTTCCATATAAGAATTTAACATATATAATGACATCTTACAGAACAATGAGGAACATCTGAGCTGACAGCAGCTTGAACACACATCTAACTTCACTCCTTTCAGAAATCCCAGGACAACTTCAGCAGTAGGATTTTTCAAAACAGATGAACATACACACATGAAGAAGGGAAAAGAGTAAAGGCAGCAAAGTCTTAGAAGCTAGAGAACAACAAAATCCTAAGCCGTGAGAGGAAAGGGTAAGAAACAATTTCACTTTAACTGCAGAATCCTAAAACTGCTCAGGAACTGTCAGTGCCTGGAGCCTCTGGAACAGGGAAAGAAGGAGCAGAAGGGGAATGATGGCAAGAAGGCTCTAGAGTAAGAAAGAACAGACAAAACCTTTGGAGAAGCAGCTAGATCTCTAGATCCTCTTCCCTCACTCCATGAGCTTAGGCAACTACCCCTGCATCACACCAGAAGAAATCTGGGGGGACTGCAGGAACAGCTGAGTGTGAATACCATGCTCAAAGCAGAGGGACTGAGCAACCAAATGCTGAGACTCATTCTGTCCCCTCCCCACTCAGTTTCTGGTAGCTAGAAGCTAGACTTCTGTATTTCAGCAGAAAACTGGAAGATCCTTCTCTGGGGATCTTGAACAACCACAAGTTAAAGCCTAAAGCTACTGACATTGTGGTTCACCAAAACGCTGCCCAGGTCCAACCACCCTATGGAGCTCAAAGTTAACAAGTCTGATCCATAGTCTCAGAATTTCCAGCCAACTTCTTTAGTTTCATATTCTAAATCACGAACAAGGAGTAATAAGCATTTGAGGAAAGCCTCTAACATGAAAGACCAGAACAAACAGAAAAACAAGTAACATGGAGGAAACAGATTATTCAGGAAGAAGAAAGGTTCAGAAAACCACCACCGATAAGCTCAAAAAGATGAGAAGATACTATATCCACAAAAAATGAAAACTGAAGTTGAATAAATCTGCCAGAAAGTATGGCAAAGACAGCTGGAAAATAGAAAAGATAATAAAATTGAGGGACTAGTTCAAGAGACTCAACATTCAAACAGGAGTCCCAGAAAGAGAGAAGGGAGAAAACAGAAGAGAATAAAACATCACTGAAATAAACACAGAAATTTCCCACAACTAAAGGAGCACGAGCTGCCAGATTGAAAGAGCCCACTGAGTAAAACCAGCATAGGGGATGAAAGCAGATACACAGAAAGATGCTTTCTTGCAAATTGTCTAATAATAGAAAATCATTTTTCTAATCCTTAAAGTTTCCAGAGAGAAATCTGTATTTAGCTATGGTAGACATAATTCTAAAATGACTCCCAAAATTCCTGGTGTACACATTTTGTATAATCCTAATTCCTTGAGCGGGGGTGGTACTCACAGTATAGTCATTCCCTTGATTAGATTATACCATGTAAGACTGTCACAGCACAATGGAGCAAGATTGTCTGCTGGCTTTGAAGGAGAAACTTCCAATGTTTTTTGAGAGGGCCACGTGGCCAGAATCTGAGAACAGACCATAGGAGCTAAGAGCAACACCAGCCATAAGCTAGTGAGAAGGTAGAAACCTCAGCCTCACAACCACACAGAACTGAATTGTCAAGACCTGGATGGGTATAACAGCCTGAAGGAACAGAAAAGCCTGGTTTCTTCTTTGAGTATTTGGAGAACCATAAGCAATTTAATATTAAAAAGTAAAAATGGGAACAGACAAGTAAGGCTGGAGAATTGGCAAAGGACCAGATCATTAAAAACCATGTATATCCTCCTAAGAAAGTAGGCCTTCATTCTGTAAATAATTGAAGCCATTTAGGAACTGCAAAAATTACCAGAACAAGATCATATATGTGTGTTTAAAATATATTACTATGCAAGCAACAGGGAGTATGAACTTAAAGAGAGGGAAATATAGGAATATAGACCAGGTCAATTCTTATTACTAAAGTAGTATACAAGAGAGAGGAAGATAATAAAATTGAGGGACTAGTTCAAGAGACTCAACATTCAAACCTGGATTGTTTGAACCTGGATTAAAGCACTGGCTATTAGAATTCGAGAAGATATTTCAGATCTAAAATCAGATGCAGAGCGATGCAGGAATTGAGAATGATTTTCTAGGCTTCTGCCATGAGTGACTGGACAGTAAATTAACCAAGATAATGGAGCAAGAACAGATGGTAAAAGACAACACATTAATGTCAGACACATAGAGCTTAGGAGAGAGACATCTAATTAGTAGTTAAATATAAGGGACAGGAACTTCAAAGAAAAATTTGACCTGAAAATTCAGATTTAAAAATTAAGAGTAGTTAACGCCATAGAAACAGATTGAGGGTGTGTTCTGAGCCTCTATCATTGTGTATGTAGCAAAGCACCCCAAAACTTAATGGCTTAAAATAAAAGAATCATTTCTGTTGTCCGTATGTCTACAAACTCATCTCTGGCCCACATTGCATTTGTGGGGCATTTTGACTGGAGGGTGAAGGTTCCACTTTAAAAATGGCTCATTTACTAGTTAGCAAGCTATTGTTGACTAGTATGAGCTCAGTCAGAGCTGTGGCGCTGCTGCTGCTGCTGCTGCTAAGTCGCATCAGTCGTGTCCGACTCTGTGCGACCCCATAGACAGCAGCCCACCAGGCTCCCCCGTCCCTGGGATTCTCCAGGCAAGAACACTGGAGTGGGTTGCCATTTCCTTCTCCAATGCATGAAAGTGAAAAGTGAAAGTGAAGTCACTCAGTCGTGTCTGACTCTTAGCAACCCCATGGACCTAGCCCACCAGGCTCCTCCGTCCATGGGATTTTCCAGACAAGAGTACTGGAGTAGGGTGCCATCGCCTTCTCCGGAGCTGTGGGCTAGGGGCCTCAATTTCTTTTCACATGATTTATCCTCAGGCTTAATGTCACAGCAAAGTTGCTGGGTTTCGACAATGAGCCTGTCATGATAATAAGATGCAGCTGTGCTATGTATCTACAACAGTTAAATGTCCAGGAACCCTATCTGCTTAACACACAAACACAGATTCTCCAACCTGCATCTATTTTCATATGTTTAGAAGTGAAACAATGCATATAATTGCAATGATCATGCATCTGAAGTTTATCAAAAACTCTGAATCCCAGCTTCCATTTTTATTAATGTTTATAGATAATGTTGACTGGTGAGTAGACAAAATCCTGAGAATTCTTAATATCCCAACACTGGAAGAAAAGGAAATGAGGATGGAGAGAAATGATGAAGAATTGTACAATGAACTTTTGAGGGCTTTGTGGGGAAGTGGAAGATCAAACCAAAATCAGAGGATCTTCTCCCAAAGGACCTAAGATAAATATTTCCCTCTCCCATGTGAACAGAAAGGAAAAAGACCTATATACTGTTTTGTTTTTTCTTAGTTGCTTGAAGTCAAAATCTAACCCAATAACAACTGACCAGAATAAAGAACTCAGGAATGAAGCCAGTAGAACTGGGACTGATGAGCTCTGAATCTATTTAAATATGAAAGCAGGGCTATAGAACACAATATAAATATTATAACCTTTACAATGTAAAATAACACAAAACAAAAATCTGGAGGGTAAAGAGAAACTGAGATGGAAATAAATATATGAAGTTAATATTCTCATCTTTTACACCAAGGAGTAAATCAATATTATCTAAAATGAAAACAAGCAGTTTTCTTAAAATAATAATTTTCACTTCTCAGTGTTTTCCATAATCATTTCAACATTTAAGACAGTATTTCCTAAACAGCCTTCTAATGATGAAACAATTTCTCAAAAGTTCCATAATTCCTCTAGTTTCTTATCAGTTTCTTTTTCTTCTAGTAAATTCAAATAAGGTTAAATCTGATGCTTCTTACTATAAAGCGCCCATGAATCCATTCATCCCTCTATCTGTGTGTATCTATGTGGATGCAGAGATGACTGGTTGCAGCTAACAGTTCATTTCTGAATGACGGGAATTGGTGGCTTTAAAATTTTTCATTTTTTATACTTTGCTGCACTGTTTGAATTATTTATAGCACATATGCACAACTTTTATGTAAAAAGGATATGATGAGTGAGAAGGCCTATTGAAGGTTTTACATATGCTCAGGACAACCCTTTAAACTTCCAGAGAGAAGTCAGTTGATCAGCTACTGAGTCTAAGAGTCTTTCAGTCTGACACTAAGGAAAGTGAGACACCAAAAATTCTATAATGCAAATATTTATAAACTTTTAAAACAGGAATCAAAACATTCACAAAAGAGGTCTTTTCTTAGCCCATGATGTAATCTTTGTGATCTTAGAATGGTCACAGTTCATTATAACTACCACAGAATAATTCCACAGTTTATTATAACTATCATTATAATTACACAATGCTATATTGGGTTGTTCAAAACAATAACACTTCAAGGCATTAAAATACCATTTTATGAATACACAGTTTATCCTCTAATCTACCTGTAATAAGGTACTACTCCTAAATCTGCCTACATGAAATAAATACGTTCAAGGGGAAAAGATATAGCTCATTTAAGTTAAATGCATATCTAGGAATCAAAACAATAAATTTTACATACGAATTATCTAACGTATTTAAATAAGACACATACCAGCAGAGGTGCTTCCATTGTCTTAATAAATCGATGAATGTTCAGTGTAGTCAGTGACTGTTTCATCAGTATTCTCCTACATGGCTGGGTCAAGTCCAAGACTTGTTTACAGTAAAAAAAGTAGAGATGTGGATATTCTATATCCTCAGGGCTGCAAATTAAAAATGAGAGACAGACCAACTTGAAGTTCAATGTGTGATTCTTCTACTATGCAGAAAGACATAATAAATCTCTTTGTCCTAAGTCTCATGCTATTGGATTACTGTTTTGGTAAAAGCCTAAAACAGTATAACAAAATTAAGTGGACCAAAGCAAAAAAAGAGAATAAAAGGAATTTTTGAGATGTATAAACAATTTTTTTTCCTGAACTGTTTCATATGGTAACTTTTAAATTAGGTTAGAGACAGGTCTATACAATTATTTTTAAATAAAAGACTGTCACCTTGAGGACAATGAGATTACCTTAAAATATAGTTTCTTTTCTACAGCTATGCTAAATAAAGCTTTGTAACACAAATCTTCTAGGTTTAATTTAAACCCAAATCTGTTTTGAATAAACTTCAGCCAAAACATGCCTTAAGATAGACACCATGTGACACTTTCTGAGAGTTAGTGAGTTTGTGTCTGAAATATTAGAAAACCCAGCAAATGCGGCTTATAATTTGAGTTTTGGCATTCCCTTCAAAATGAAAATTCAAAGATAAACTTATAGTAAGTAAGGTTTGCCAAAATTAAAATAACATTTTATAAATCTCCATATGGCATTAGTACAGTCTGGCAAAATACTGCAAATTTTTATTTCTACAATGTTATTTTAATTATTGACACATGTTTCAACTGAGTGCCAAGATTCACTGACTTTAAATTTCATTACAAAGCAATATCTAATAGATTCAATGAATAAAGAAATGATCACTCAAAGATTACTTAATGCCTACTATGTTAGGCCCTGTGCTAAATATAAAAGACTAAGATGAATAAGATATTTCAAATCCTTGAGGGGCAAGGGCTAAAGGACATATATTTAGTTAAAAAAAAAAAAAAAACGTGGTTCATAAGTACTATAATATACAGGGTGCTATGAGAAACAAAGAAACAATTCATTCTGCTCAAGCCAGGGAAGAGAAGGAAGCAAAGGGAAAGGAAGATCATCATAGAGATTAAACACAGTAAGAGAATGACTTCTCCAAGAAGATAAGACTAAGGAGTATTTCAGACAACAGGAACAATATAGCCAAGGCCCCAATCAAAGTACATAACTTTTTGGAGGGAAACCATAAACAGTCACATATTACTGAATGGGAAGTGTTGAGAGCAAGATGACCCAGCTAGGCTGGACTACATACCATAATTTATGAAATAATAAAATTATGTTAGAAAGTTATCTAATCAGAGATCATCTGGTTGTAGGTAACAGAAACCAAAAAAGTGGGGGTAGGGGGAACTTACTAGTTTAGAAGGGTATCTCACAGAATACAAGGAAAATTCAAGTAATTAGATCAGAGAACAAATGCACAGATCTGAACAGCAAGAGTTCAGGGTCCTTCATTTTGCGTTAACACTTTTTAGCTCCCCACTCTTTCTGCTTTACTTCTACATGGGCAAAACATTCAGTAAGTGCCGGGAGCCGGCATATTGCATATTGAGTGCATATTGCATGTTGAGTGCAGCACTTTCCACAGCATCATCTTTCAGGATCTGGAATAGCTCAACTGGAATTCTATCACTGCTGGGAGCCAGCGTGAGGAACTCCGCCCATGACAAAGGTCATGAGGAAGGAGGCTCGGCATACGCAAAGGCGGGATCGAGCCTCAGGAGTCCTCCATCTACCCCCAAAACCAGAGTCTGCCTACTTTCTGCTTTGTGCTTTCACCTACACCTCTGACTTTACGGGGAGCTATCTCTCTCTGAAAAAAGAGTTAGCTTACAGCTCCAGTTAATAATTCCTGGGTGTGACAGTGTTTCAACCTACAAACTCCTTTGGAAATCCTCTAGCCTGCCTGAATAGGTTTTTCTAGCCACATGTGATTGTTCAGAGCCTCCCAACTGTGAGAGGCAGGAGATGTTCTAAACTGTCTAAACACAGATTCTTTTGAGTAGTTAAAAGATTGATTAGAAATTGTACTGGTGAAGGGATTTTCACTTGTTGGGCCAATGTTTGCTGCTAAGTTTCCATATCCCTTACCTGCTGTGTCCCTGGCAGTGTATTGATTAATATAATTGGTGTAAGTAGTAGCTTTAATGTTTGTAACCTGGGACCCTTGAGTTAATTCTTTTTCTTGTTATAGCCCACCACACCTTTGCTCTGTAGGAATGCAACTTTATCTAATGCTTTTTGGAGGCTGGCGCCTGACTTTAGAATAATCACCTTTAGAGAAAAATAAGTTTCTTAAAATGTTAACAGGCCTCTGGGCCAGAAGATGATGCAAATCACCTAAGCTTTTGCATATGATAAATTTGCAGGAAGAAAGCCTGGCTTACTGCAGGACTCTACCCCTTCCCCCATTATCCTCTATGCATAACTTAAGGTATAAAAACTACTTTGGAAAATAAAGTGCGGGCCTTGTTCACTGAAACTTGGTCTCCCCATGTCGTTCTTTCTCTTACCTTCTGGCTGAATTATTCAGCCTCTTTTCTTCACTGAATTTTCCTACTGAGCTATCCTTATTTCAGCCTCTTTTCTTCACTGAATTTCTTCGCTGAGCTATCCTTATTTCACCACTCTTTATATCCTTAATAAATGTTTAATTAAGCAGTTGTTTCCTGATCCTCGCCAACGCCGTCCCCGCTTCGAATTCCTTGGATCAGCCGGGGCTGGTCCCCGGCAAGTAAGCAAGACAGTTAAAGTGCTGTATAATCCAGTTTCTCCCATGTTCAATTCCAAGTTCCTAGAAGAAGACATCGCTTTTGCTCAGGTAAGCCCATGGATTGGTTGACTCTAGGTCAGGTGGCCACCTCTAACTTAACAGACTGTGATAAGTATGAAGTAGGGGTAACACCCTTCTTGGCCTATACACAGATACTTTAAGAAGGGAATATGGGGAGGTAACAGAAAGTACATGTGTCTCTACAGAATGCTACCTCTTTTACTACCCATCATATATACCCTTTTCTTTTCTTACCATTAAAAAAAAATTGTTATTGGAGTTTTGTTGACTTACAATGTTGTGTTAGTTTCAGGTGTACAGCAAAGTGTATCAATTATACATAAACATACATCCTCTTCTTTTCTCACATAGGTCATTCCAGAGCACACATACCCTTCTTAACCATTTCAAACATACTCAGGTCCAACATAACTATTAATATACAAGATTATCCAAAGTTATCACCCTGCAAGAAGAACAGTACCTAGAACATAGACAGCATTCAATAGATAACTGTTGAATGAGAGAATGAACAAAGCAAAGAAGAAATAAAAAAAACAGATGGAAGAAAACATACATTCATCTCTCCTCCATTAAGTGGTGGGGCTTCCCTGGTGGCTCAGATGGTAAAGAATCCGCCTGCAATGTAGGAGACCTAGGTTCGATCACTGGGTTGGGAAGATTCCTGGAGAAAGGAATGGTAACCTATTCCAGTATTCTTGTCTGGGAAAACCCATGGGCAGAGGAGCCAGCAGGCTACAGTCCATGGGTTCACAAAGATTTGGAAATGACTTAGCAACTAACACTTCTCCTCCATTAGGTGACAACTCAAAGTCAGTTAACTACATCATCTAGAAGTGATGTCATATGCTTAGTTGCTCAGCCGTGTCCGAGTCTTTGTGAACCCATGGACTGTAGCCCACCAAGCTCCTCTGCTCATGAGGATTCTTCAGGCAAGAATACTGGAGTGGGTTGCCATGCTCTCCTCCAGAGGATCTTCCCAACCCAGGAATTGAACCAAGGTCTCCCGCATTGCAGGCAAATTCTTTACCATCTGAGCCACTGACTACATATTCTGAATCCACAGTCCTCCCTTACCACATCGGGGCCAAGTATGACTCCTCACCACTTTGTTAGCCATGAATAAACCTCTCCAATGTGTCATATACTAACAAATTTATGAAAAACAGAATAACTGTGTTTTTAATTCTCATTTTAAAAATGGAGACAAGCAAAAATCTTTCCAGAACACTACCATGTTTAGTCATTGATCATCATATAGTCTGGTCTTGCTGAACAGATTTGTAAGACAAATGAGAGGACCCATACCTTGCCGGTAAATATCCAACCCTCTATATTTGAAGCATGTCACTGTTATTAGCAATTATTCATTAGCAGAAAAATAAAGAAGATGATAACAGAAGAGAAAGTACAAACAATCCTCAGAGAAACTGTGGGGCTACCCCAGAATCACCATGGGACTGAGAACAGCCGGGTTCCCCCATCCCAAGATGGAAATCTGGCAGTCTACTCTGGCAGTAGCAAAGAGGCTGTCTAAACTACTGCTCATTGTATCTTGAGATGCAGTGACTACATATCATAGAGCTTTATACTGCCAGCATGTTTCTCAAATTGTTAAGAATATTAATTCTTATACAAATAGTAAACATGCATCGAAGTTTTCTTTAACTCAATGAGGGAACTAGCAGAATGGCAGTTGAATACGAAGAAGAGGGGAAAAGGAATGTTGGTTGATATTGTACAGAGCAATAAATTTTCTTTGCAAGTACTTCATTCTTTGCCTATGCACTCCCAACAACCCCCCCCCAAAAAAAATCATTTCACTTTATCAGTTTTCTATGCACTAACATCCAAATTTACCAAACTGTAAAATATCTGGGATTTAATTGTGTATGGTTTAACAAATAGTCACTATTTTCTGAGCGGTGAGCAAGAGGACTCATTAAAAACTCTTGCATGGTTTTAAAAGGGTCACACAATCACCCTTTTGCCTTGCTTTGGATTAATTTTCTTGAATAATATCTTGAAGCCAAAATTAAAAGTCATTCAAATGCACTGGTGTTCCTATATACTAAATGGAAGAAAAACTTTACCCCTAGGTTGCCCAGCCAAAAAGAGTCCAAAGAAGGTCTCTACCTACAACTATAAGCTAGAAACTAGACAAGAAAATTAAACATTTAGAAAACATCTGTTCAAAATTGTACTCAAATATATTTAAGATTTTTCTGGTATAGTAACTGATGGAACTCTCAAAGAATCTCTAGAGCTTAGTCATAAAAGCTGTTATTTGATCCCCTAGCTGATTACTGGGGTAGATATATTTCTAAACACATGACCACTCAAGGGATCACATCTGTGGCTTATCCATATTGTCTTGGTTCACCTTAGTTTAACATCACTTCTGTATCTTCAAGCTCATTTTAGTACAGCCCTTGTGGGTCAGCTGGTAAAGAAACTGCCTGCAATGCAGGAGACCTGGGTTCAATCCCTGGGTTGGGAAGATCCCCTGGAGAAGGGAAAAGCTACCCACTTCAGTATTCTGGCCTGGAGAAGTCCATGGACTGTATAGTCCATGGGGTCGCAAAGTGTCGGACACAACTGAGAAACTTTCACTTTCACATGATAGTAATGAAGAAGATTTCAGGTTTCATTTATATATTCACATCTGCTTACGATTCCTGTCAGATTAGTCCATGCTGTGAGAGTACGACAGAAATGCTGAAAACGTAATGTGAAATAGGTGAAACTTAAAATAGTTTACTTATGTGTCTTATACATACCCAATACTTTCCAAAACAGCAATTTCCGTGGTTAAGACAAATTGGTATGTGGTCCCATATACAAAAGCAGCTTCCATGACAGCTCTGTGCTCTAAAAAAGAGAGGGGAGGTGAGAGGGAGGAGAGGTTAGTTTGTGTGATTCTATTTGAATACTTTCCTACACCCTTTTATGCTCTACTATGTTTAAAGAAAAATCTTTTGTAGGGATCCCAGTTGGGAAAATGCAGGCAGTTAAAGAAGTTATAAAAAGTCTGTTCTAGTCAAGTCAAGGTAAGAGCAGAACTAAGAGGGAGTTAAAAATGAGTTATACTTGAAGATATACAACAAATATGTGATATTTTTTTCCCAGTAGTAGGGCAGAGAGTATGAATTCACCACACAACTTTTATATGTTATATTTTATATATGAATATGTCTGTATGCTATTTATGGCTTATTTTTTTAATCAAACTTATTCTTATCTAAAAAGAGACAATTCTATAAGGTATATTTTTAAAATTAACAGTTCCTCTACCCTTGACCCCATTTCCAATTTCCAAGGGACAACTACTTCCAGCTTTCTCACTCTTTCTCTAGGTATTTACCTCCAAATCCCTAAATGACACTCTTACACTCTTATTTCCTGTTTATTTGTGTGTGTTAGTATTGTCTACTGACTTCCCACTATGAAAGATGATAAATAGCTCTCTTTTCTGAAACCTCATTCCACAAATGTACACAATTCTATCCCCTCAATTTGCCCAATATAGTTCTAGTTTTTATTAGATCAATAGTCAGTTTTCATATTGTTCAGTTCAGTTCAGTCCAGTCGCTCAGTCGTGTCTGACTCTTTGTGACTCCATGGATTGCAGCACACCAGGCTTCCCTGTCCATCACCAACTCCTGGAGCTTGCTCAAAATCATGTCCATCGAGTCGGTGATGCCATCCGACCATCTCATCCTCTGTCGTCCCCTTCTCCTCCTGCCTTCAATCTTTCCCAGCAGCAAGGTCTTTTCCAATGAGTTAGTTCTTCACATCAAGTGGCCAAAGTATTGGAGTTTCAGCTTTAGCATCAGTCCTTCCAATGAATATTCAGGACTGATTTCCTTTAGGACTGACTGGTTGGATTTCCTTGCAGACCAAGGGACTTGCAAGAGTCTTCTCCAACACCACAGTTCAAAAATATCAATTCTTTGGCACTCAGCTTTCTTTATAGTCCAACTCACATCCATACATGACTACTGGAAAAAACTATAGCTTTGACTAGATGGACCTTTGTCAGCAAAGTAACGCTTTCTAATATGCTATCTAGGTTGGTCATAGTTTTTCTTCCAAGGAGCAAGCGTCTTTGAATTTCATGGCTGCAGTCACCATCTGCAGTGATTCTGGAGCCCCCAAAAATAAGTCTCTCACTGTTTCCACTGTTTCCCCATCTATTTGCAATGAAGTGGTGGGACCAGATGCCATGATCTTCATTTTTCAAATGTTCTCTCCTCTTTCACTTTCATCAAGAGGCCCTTTAGTTCTTCCTTGCTTCTGCCATAAGGACGGTGTCATCTGCTGGGATTCAGTGAACCCTTCTAATTTGGAGGCTCAAATCCCTCAGTTCGGGGAAATTTTCTTAAAGCATTCCTTTGACAACTTCTTCATTTCCATATCTTATTTTCCCTTTTTTTTCTCACTGCCATTTCCAGGTAGTTATCTTCCCCTCCCTGACCTAATCTTCTATCACTGGAATCACATTTCATCAGATTATTCCACTCACCACTCTGCCTTGTTGGAGTCATCTACTACCCCACCCAGGGTTAATCCCCTCATCTCATGAAAAATTTAGCTTCTGTCACACTGTCAGGCTCTCCTTGCAAAATCCTAGCCTTTCAGTCCTTGGTCTTATCTGGAAACTCCAGTGATTTCTCTTCAGCCCTGCCTTAACCACTCAGAGCCACTGTCCCACTTCAGGGTTGTAATCATCAATCTGCAAATCCTCCAAATTTTCAATGTCTAGCACTTCCCCCAAAAAATAAACACACACACACACACACCCTTCCATCTCTGGGTCACTCGTCTAGTACATAACCTTAACCTTCCTGAATTTACAGTCTTACCATTTTCACTGTCCTTCACCCACCTCAGGTCCTCTCATCCCTCCTAGTCCAGCTTAAATTCCATGGTCAGTCTTTATAATCACTCACCCGCCTATCTAGCCAAAACACAGTCCAAGTTAAATCAAACAATTTGCCCATTCTGCACTTACACCCATAAAAATGAATATGACTGGGGGAAGAAAACAAGAACCTGCCAGCATAACCACACCCACGGTCTCACTTCAGATTACTGACATCAACTATCACTGCTGCGTAACAGCCATTCTTTGTTTTCAGACCTTCTAAAACAACTGGTTCATCTCTTCTTTCCTCACACTATCTGATCACTTTATTTCTATTTCATTAAGAAAATGAATCAATTAAGTAAAACCAAAAGTTCCCAGCATTGTATGTATCTGCCCCCTTAACTAAATTGAAGCCAATATTCTGTCTTCTCTCCTAACACCATAGGTGAATTTTCCACTCTCCCAGCAAAGAGCCACCCCTTCCCCCATTCACTAGATTTCATCTACCCTAGTCTACTCAAAGATGTTGTTCCAATCATTTTTCCTTCCTTTTTCTCCATAATGTATTTTCCTTTTTCCACAAGATCTTTCGTGTCAACATACAGATACGCTTCTTAAAAAATTCATCACTCAACCCCACATACTGCTCCAGCCACTGCCTCGTATCCTCCTTCCCTTAATAGCAAAATCTCGTATGAGACTCCATAGTCACAGTCTCCAGTTGCTCTCTGCCTATTCTCTTATACCCTAGTCAGGCATTTATCCCTACCACTCTACAAAAATCATGTGTATCAAGGGCATGGGTAACTTCATATCGCTAAGCATAATGGCCAACTGGTAGTTCTTACCCTAATTAATCTTTCGGCATCCTTTGATACAATTGCTACTATCTCTTCACTAAAACTCTATCTTCACTTCATCACACAGGCCACTCCTTCCACCTCCTCCACTGACCTGTGAATGATGAAGCATCCAATGAGTTCAGTCTCTTTCCCATCTAGCCTCACTCCCTTCATGGTCTCCTCTGGTCTCACAACTTTATGTCATAAATGTATATCCCTAGTCTGTATTCCACCATCAAATGCAGACGAGTAATATCCAACTACAACTACCTTGTTGATATCTCTACTTGCCTGTCTAACAGGTATTTCACAAGTATGGTGTCCGAAAGTTGATTGCAGAGCTTTCTTCTCCAAACTATTTCCAGTATGCCCCACCTTAGTTATTAGCAATTTCACCATTCAGGGAGGGAACTCGGGCCAAAATCCTAGAGCCTTGTCTCTGCTATCTCTCTCAATCTATATCCAATATGTCAGAAAATTCAGTACCTCTTACAATTTTAGCAAACTACTGCTAAAATTCGAATGTATTTCCACTGCCACTGCTGCTGATACCCTGGTCCAAACCACCCACCACCATCTCCTGCCTGCATTATTGTGATAACTTCCTGATTTTCTCCCTTATTCTACTATTGCTCCTTCTACTCTATTCCAAACCCAGAAGTCAGACTGATCCTGTTAAAATATAAATCATGGATTTCTGGCTCCACTATGGCAGTGTAAGTCCCTGTATAGTTCATTCCTCTTACTGACTTTAATTACAGACTGTGGACAAAATACAATAACCTGAGGGGCCCTGAAAAGGAAACAATTAATAGGCTGATTGTGGGGTATTATTTTACATGTACATTAAGTTTAAACTATGTAGCCATCAAGCTTTATGTCTGTAAAAACAGAATTTTCCAATAAATGATTTTATTTCATAGAGCATATACAATTTTAAATGTTTTTAACATTTTATACTAACATGTCCAAGTTATAACCATTAACATAAAAATCATGAAAGCATAATTACTATTTGTTTATAAAACATTTATAAATTTCTTTATGACAAAATTACCTATTAAGGCTAAGGTGATGTCAAAACTTTTTAAAAGTCAAGAAAAATATGTCATAAACAGCAAACACCAAAATAAAAATGGAAGCCAAGTCAGTCAACAACATTTACCAAATACTATAAACTACTGAATACTAAATCAGGTACCATGAGGACTGTTAGGAAATAAAAACAGTAATAGCAGACACAGAGCATCTACTATATAACAGCAACCTTTTTATTTTTTCAAATTCACTTGGTTCTCACAATAACACTAAGAAGTCGGCACAATTATTTTCACCATCTTAGTGACCAAGAAACAGGTTAAATAAATCAGTTGTCCAAGGTCATGTGCTTGCTTTGGCAGCTCAGACACTAAAATTAGAATGATACAGAGAAGATTAACATGGTCCCTGCACAAAGATGACACACAAATGTGTGAAGCATTCTGTATTTTTGGGGCTTCCCAGGTGGCGCTAATGGTAAGGAACCCACCTGCCAATGCAAGAGACATGGAAGACATGGGTTCGATCCCTGGGTTGGGAAGATTCCCTGAAGGAGAGAATGGCAACCCACTCCAGTATTCTTGCCTGGAGAATTCCATGGACAGAGAAGCCTGGTGGCCTACAGTCCATGGGGTCACAAAGAGCTGGACATGATTGAAGCAACTGAGCATGCCAAGGTCATACTGTAAGTAGGTGGTGGAACAGGGAGTCTAACCTAGGTGTCTGGCTCCAGAGTTCTTATTCAATCACTATACTATGCTGCATACTTGAAAAAAGAAAATGTAATGGTAAAAGACCCTTTAAATTTATTTTAAAACATTAAGATGGTAGTTAAAATACATTGTCCTTCAACATAGATGCACAGCAAAGATTAAAGCAAAAGTCGATGAATACCTGGTGTTCCAATGGCTCTGACATATGAGAATGCAATGTTTCTTTTCCCTTTTAGAGCATTTTCTATGTTCTGAAGGTCTCCCAGGGTGGTAATATATTTTACTTCATTAAAAAGAAGAGCACTAAAAAAAAAAAAAGAAGAAGAAGAAGAAGAAGAAGAGCACTGAAACAAACATATATAACTGGTAGAAAAATCTGATAGGCACTTAATTATTTAATACATATTTTGAGTAAGTTAAAGAACCTAATCAAAAAAGAAATTTAATCTTCTGAACAAACTCTCAGTAGTAAGAACCTAAGAATTTCAATACTGAATTAAAATCACTCTCGAAATCATTATTCTGTCACTGAGAACATCAACCAGGGACAGTTATGAGAAATAACTGCTTATCCTCTATCACAACTACCTCAATATAAACTATATTTACTAACATTCTCTTCTGGCCAAATAATCCCTTACAAACCTCTCAGCCATAGACACGTTTGAGCCCTTCACACGTCTAAATTAAAGCCTTCTTTCCATTGCCTATAAGGCCCTGCATGGCCTACATCTTGCCTACTTCTCCAACATCATTTTGTTCTACCATTCCTCATGTCTACCCTACTTTAGGCAACACCTCAGGGTCTTTGCACACATCATTCTCTTTGCAGAAAGCTATTCCCTCTGCTCCTTCTCATACATACCGCCTCAGCTTAAAAATCATTGACTTAGAGAAGCCTCTCTTGTATAAGTAGGTCTGCATCATTTTCCTCTTCAATTTCATAATATTTGCTCCTTTGTAGTTCTTATCACAATTTGTAATTATTCATATATATTTTTTTACTTGTTTATCCCTGCCTCTCTCATTAAACTGTTACCTTCTTGAGGCGAGGACTTTGTCTATTTTGTCAGTATTTCCATAATAACTTAGAATTGAACCTGGCACATTTAATGTATAGATCAGAATAACTGATCACATTAGTTCATTGAAAAGAATCTCCTTTTAAAAACTTCTATGTAAATTCTCTGTAACTAACAACAAATTCCACTTAATCTCTACATGCATATCTGTCTGTATGTGTATTTTTGTTAAGCTAGACTTTATGAATTTTGAAAGTTGTTCCGAGTCCACTTACTTAGTAAGCAAAAATGTTAGTCACTCAGTCATGTCCAACTCTTTGTGACCCCATGGACTACAGCCTGCCAGGTTCCTGTGTCCACGGAATTCTCCAGGCAAGAATATTGGAGTGGGTAGCCACTCCCTTCTTCAGGGGAGCTTCCCGTTGAGGGATTGAACCTCATTGCAGGTGGATTTTTTACTGTCTGAGCTACCAAGGAAGCCCAAGGTTCATTCCAATAAATTAGTCGATCATAGTTTCCTCTTAATGAAAAACATAGCACTTTCCATTAATACAACAATTCTCAAATTTTCTGGTCTCAGAATCTCTTTATACCCTTAAAAATTACTGAGCTCTTCAATGGGTTTGCATTTATGTAGGTTTCATCTATCAGTAGTTGCCAAAACAGAAATTAAAACAGCAATTTAAAATGTTAATTCTTTAAAAAATAAACACCATTGCACATTAACACTTTTGATTAAAAATAACTAAAATTTTCAAAATGAAAGAAAAGTCTAATAAAAAGAGTGGCATTACTTTACACTTTTGTAAATCTCTGTAACACTGAACTAAATAGAAGACAGGTAGATTCTCATATTTGCTTCTTTGTTCAGTCTGTTGTGACACCACACACACGTCATCTTTAGAAAGTGCATTCATAAAAAAATGAAAGTGAAAAAGGCAAACATCTCAATATTATAAAAATATCATAACTTCAGGGGCACCCTAAAATGGCTGCCCTAAGTTACACTGCTTAAATATTTACCTACACATTACAGATTTCTTCCACTTTTTAAAAGAAATGTGAAACTTAAATTTCTGTAATTCCCAGGGCTCTTGTTTTATTTTTAAAAGAAATATTTACTGAGAAGTACTCACTATTTCCTAGATATTTTCACACGTTTTCATTTAAATCTTCAGGTGGCACTAGTGGTAAAGAACCCACCTGCCAACGCAGAAGATGTCAGAAATGCAGGTTAGATCCCTGGGTGGGGAAGATCCCCTGGAGGAGGGCATGACAACCCACTCCAATATTCTTGCTTGGAGAATCCCATGGACAGAGGAACCTGGCAGGCTATGGTCCACAGGGTCACAAAGAGTCAGACATGACTGAAGTGACTTAGCACATTTAAATTCTCAATAATATTCTTGGGAAATTTCTTGTTACACAAACACACACACACACACAGGAACACATATACAGACACACAGAGGAAAGAATCTCAGAGGTTAAGTAACATGCTCCAAGACATACCAGTAGTCACTGGTAGAGATTTTCAAACCCAGGTTTTCTGACACTTTGCCTGTAACTTTCTAAACTGTTATTACTGACCCCTCATAAATGGTAGGACTTCCCTGGTGGCTCAGATGGTAAAGTGTCTGCCTACAATGTGGGAGACCTGGGTTCAATCCCTGGGCCGGGAAGATATCCTGGAGAAGGAAATGGCAACCCACTCCAGTATTCTTGCCTGGAAAATCCCATGGATGGAGGAACCATTACAGTCCATGGGGTCAAAAAAGTCAGACATGACTGAGCGACTTCACTTTCACTTTTCATAAATGGTAAGCCAGGTAAAAAGAGAGGCAATTAATAAATAGCAAGAAAGTCTCCGTGGCAATCTGGGTTACTGGCTGCTTATACATTTTGGCTAGCAAGACCAGAATTACCCTCAAGTTACTTCAAAATCACTGGGAGGCACCATCTAGTGAACATAATCGGACTGCCATGTAAATTCTGCTTGGGAATTACATCCATCCATTTACTTTACTGCTCTAGAAGCAATTTTTTTTTTTTTTTTTTGCTTCAAAAACCAAACCCAGGAGTAGAAATCTAACCTTTTCCTCAAAAACTGTAAAGTATAAATTAATAAAAGCCAGTGTTTGGGGGGACACTTCCCACATGTCAGGCATAGTACTAAGTATATTATAAGTAGTGGCAATTTATCAGTTTGGGACTGACTGACTCTCTTGCTTCAGAAATTCCCAGTTTTCTGTCTTCATGGTGAGCAAAGTCCAAGTCCCCTCATACAAGCTGATCATTTTGTAAATTTGCCTTTCCAGGTTCTCTGCTGCTAGGCTGTATGGCCCAGAATCACTTGTCTGACATCCTAAACTGGGAGCCAGTGATGTAAAGAATCAGGGACGGTGCAGAATTATTTCCAGAAGCAGTGGCAGCAAGAGTCAGCTTCAAAGGCAGGAATGACAACACTGCTAATGACAGCCGCAGTGCCAGCAATGCAAGCTGTGGCATTTGATGGCCAGCAGAGATGTAGCAGTCCTCCCGAGACTAGCTCTGTGTCATGACCATGACTAATTCAGAGCCACATAAATCTGAGTCCAGCTCTCCAACCCTTCTAGTGAGACTGAGAATCCCTATATCCTCTCCAAATTCTTTTCTGCTTAAGCCAGTCAGACCCAGATTTGGGGGTTTATAACTAAGAACACCCAGGTATGCTCTTAGTCTTGCTTAATTTTCATGGCAACCATCTGAGATCAGTACTATCATTAACTCCATTATGTAGAAAAGGTCATGGGACTTAAAGAGGTCATCTTGTCTAAAGTCCCAAAGCTTATTATTATTAAAGAGTCATTATTCACGAGGTAGGAGGAGGAGAAAGGGAGGACAGAGGATGAGATGGTTGGATGGCATCACCAACTCTATGGACATGAGTAAGCTCTGGGAGTTGGTGATGGACAGGGAAGCTAGTGTGCTGCAGTCCATCAGGTCACAAAGAGCAAGCGAGTGATCCACGAGGTAATAATAACCTAGTTTTGGTTATGACATTCATATTCTCATGATCTCTGGGATTATTCCCAATGGCTTCCTAACTTTAATATATTTTTAAATGTTAATTTCCAGAATATACGGACACTTAGGGATCTCTAGGATCCATTCCACGAGCCAGTGCTCCTTTACTCCAGTTCCAAGGAGGAGAAATGGGTTAAAGGAAAAATCTGTCTTAGGATTTTCCTGCTCCAAAGATGCGATAAAAACACGTGAGCCTGTTCTGACCTGGGGGCTCTTCCTGCCCCAGAAAGGCCTTCCTTTCCCTTGGCATACTCTTGCTGAGACTCTCCTAATACAACCACTAGGCACATAAAATATATGGTCAAGACTTCAGTGGGTGTCAAAAAAAAAAAAGGCGTTGGGGGGGCGGGGGGACTCAGGAGTCTACTCTACCCTGCTTTTAGAGCAGCAGGTTGCTTAGCCTTTTTTTCAGGAAAAAACCCCACTTTTTATTATGTTCTGTCACTATTCAAATTCTAAAAAAATTCAATAAAAAGGAACAGTTACCTTCTATTTTACCAAAACCCTTAGGGCAAAATGAAAAAGAGGGAGTAGGGAAAAGAGGGAAACAGCACGGGGAGACAGACAAATTACTTTATCTAAATTAATTACAGTTGGCCAGTGGGTTCTGCATTCACAGATTCAGCCAACTGTGAATGGAAAGTATTCCAAAAAAATAATTCCAGGAAGTTCTAAAAAGCAAAACTTGAATTTGCCATATAATGATACCTATTTACACAGCATTCACACTGTATTAGGCTAAGTAATCTAGAGATGATTTAAAGTTTACAGGAAGGTGTGCATAGGTTGTATGCTAATATGTAAGGGACTTGAGTATCTGAGGATGCTGGTATGGGGGAGAGGGGGTCAGAAAGGGAGGGGGGTTAGGGGGTGCTGAAACTAGTCCCCCTCAAATACTGAGGGATGACTGTATATTACACAAGGCAGATCCATGTATAAAATGAAATATCCCAAATACTTCAACATTTTCTAAATAATACAATTAAAAAAAAACTGAAGCCAGTGAAACGTGAATTGAGAAAACAAGTAATAAAGTTCAAAAACATCAGGAAGGGAGCAGCCTGGCTCAGGAGTTTTAGAGGAAAATATTTCCAGTAGGATCTTTCTCCAAAGCATCAGTCTTGGTCTTTTTGTCATATGTTATACATTCTCCTCTCGGAGAAGGCAATGGCACCCCACTCCAGTGCTCTTGCCTGGAAAATCCCATGGATGGAGGAGCCTGGTAGGCTGTAGTCCATGGGGTCGCTAAGAGTCGGACACGACTGAGTGACTTACACTTTCACTTTTCATTTTCATGCATTGGAGGAGGAAATGGCAACCCACTCCAGTACTCTTGCCTGGAGAATCCCAGGGACGGCGGGGCCTGGTGGGCTACCATCTATGGGGTCGCACAGAGTCAGACACGACTGAAGCGACTTAGCAGCAGCAGCAGCAGCAGCAGCAGCATACATTCTCCTACTGGCTTACCACTTAAAAAATTCTTATCACCAGAAATAATCTTACAGGCTTGTAACATAAGATTTCTGCTCCTCTAATTTTTAACAACCAAAAAGTGAAGCTTCCCAATTCATTCTTCCACCAATCCGATATTTTCTGAACACATAACACATGTCACACACGATGCCATGCTCTGGTAGAAGGATTGTGTAGAGGGCACACTCTGAGGATACAACCATTACTACCAAAACAGGATGCTTGTGGTGATAGAGGTGGATGTGTGTTTATAATATTAGTTACTACCAAATTAACAAAGAGCTGTGAGGAATTCAAATCTAAGACAAGTAATTATTTTATTACAGTTTCTCCCAGTATGTCACTATCAAACAGGAACCCAGGTGACAATACTGGGTAGGAACAAATCTGATAGAGATAAAGGATTTAACAATAGCTCACAACCTATCAGAAGGGACCAGCCTGGGCACAGCTCAGGAGTTTTAGAGGAAGACACCTCCAGTAGGATCTTTCCCCAGAGGCTCTATAGCAACATCACCTAAAGTCGCAGTACCCAGGCTCTGCAGTAATGTGTTAAAAATAAACTGTTAGCAGAAATTATGATAGTTGAAAATAATTCCCATAATATATGTATGATTGTCAGGAGTATATTAACCTTAAGAGGAAAGAAACCTTCCATTTGACTAAATATTGCCAAAGAATATCAATTAGCACACCTTAATAAAGAGTTAATGAGATTTAAGTGTTTCTCTGCAGCACTAGACAATCTTTCCTTTTTGGATCATTTGATAAATTTCTAGACATCAATAATGACTAGTAGGGGAAATGGCCTTTATTGGCATTTAGACTGTTTACCATCTGAGCCACCAGGGAAGCCCACCTTTGAGATTACAGTGCCTCAGTCTCCTATATCTCTATCTGACTTGCCTCAGGAGTGTTACATAAGGTTTTCTCAATCAACAAATAAAGATTAATTGTTACTTAGTGAAGTAACACTAAATATTATCTTTTTCTAAATATTACCTTTCTTAATGCCATCTTAAAGCTGGGAAGTGAAATTTTCCTTACAGTTACCAAACTTTTTGACTATATATATTTTAGAAAATAGAGCTAAGAATTCTTAGACTCTAAACCTATAATCTTACCTCTATTTTAAATTTTATTTATTTTGCACATTTTAACACTTTGTAGGACTCAAAAAGTATCTGCAAAGTTGAAGAGTGAAAAGTCTACCTCCAATTCTCTCTTCCCATCCTAGCTTTCCCATTGCATTTCCATAAACCAATCATCAGTTTCTTGTGAAACTTTGAAATATTTATACTAAATACATACAAGAACTGAAGAGCCTCTTGATGAAAGTGAAAGAGGAGAGTGAAAAAGCTGGCTTAAAACTCAACATTCAAAAAATGAAGATCATGGCATCTGGTCCCACCACTTCATGGCAAATAGATGGGGAAACAATGGAAACAGTGAGAGACTTTATTTTCTTGGGCTCCAAAATTACTGCAGATGGTGACTGCAGCCGTGAAATAAAAAGACGCTTGCTTCTTGGAAGAAAAGCTATGACCAACTTAGACAGCATATTAAAAAGAAGAGACATTACATTGCCAACAAAGGTCCATCTAGTCAAAGCTATGGTTTTTGCAATAGTCATGTATGGATGTGAGAGCTGGACTATAAAGAAAGCTGAGTTCCAAAGAATTAATGCTTATGAACTGTAATGTTGAAGACTCTTGAGAGTCCCCTGGACTGCAAGGAGATCCAACCAGTCAATCCTAAAGAAAATCAGTCCTGAATATTCATTGGAAGGACTGATGCTGAAGCTGAAACTCCAATACGTTGGCCACCTGATGCAAAGAACTGACTCAGTGGAAAAGACCCTAATGCTGGGAAAGACTAAAGGCAGAAGGAGAAGGGGACGACAGAGGGTGAGACGGCTGGATGGCATCACATGAGTTTGAGCAAGTTCCGGGAGTGGGTGATAGACAGGGAAGCCTGGCATGCTGCAGTCCATGGGGTCTCAAAGAGTCAGACACAACTGAGCAACTGAACTGAACTGAAATGCATACATGCTATAAATATATATTATATATGCCTCTGTTAGAAGACTATTTCTCCTAGATATCTCAGTGTTCCTGTACAGTCCAGCTCTCCTGAAGATGAAAACTGATAGGACACAAAGATGGAAAATGTCTCCTCTTAATCTTGTCTTCTTTTCTCTGGAGCCATCTGCTTCCATTCAAAGGTAATAAAATCTTTCTTATCTCCCCTGGAGCTACACTCTTATATTTAGGGACAGAAACCTTTATCTCCCACCCCAAGCTATTTACTTAAATTCCAGAGAAAAAGATAAATGCTTTATCTCTAGAAGGAAAAAGTAGATATGCCAGCTCCTATATAAACTCAGATAATTTAA
>NW_011494606.1:7347658-7370910 GCF_000754665.1 Bison bison bison
CCTATATAAACTCAGAGATTCATAATTTAAGCTCTTCTCCAGACCTTGCTGTAAATACAGATGTTAAGAATACAGCGTTCACCTTGCAGCTCTGTGGAGAACTGGATAAAGCAATCCAGTACTATCACGTTGCTCTGACTGCTGTTATTGCTGTGTGTGATCGCCGATTCCAAGACTTGGCATTTCTACACGTATATACATAAGGAGGGTAGCATCGAAGACCCTTCAGAGTTTTAGACTCTAACACTTCCTTTCTTATACACACAGAACTCTGCTATACTCTAAACACTTGGTTTATGTCATTAATATATCCTGAAAAATCAATGTGTGAAAAATCTTAATAGACCATTAAGTCAACATACTTTTAATCACTGATGTTTTAGGAATATTTTAAATGTCCTACCAAAAAAAAAAACTCCATGATTTAACTGGCCATTATGGTTCAAAAATACGCAGTTCTATAACTATTTAGTGTAGGATTACCTTAGTTTACACTTTTTATTCTAAGATTTTACTAACTCAATTCTTTCTCTAATTTCTGAGACTAAGAAATTGTCTAAAACCTTAATCTTTTCTATTTCAAGTATAAATAACTGTAGATTACTAATCACATACAAATGTATCAGTATGTGTGTATTAGGGATAATGGAAGAAAAGAACCCATTTACAATAGGAATAGAAGACATAAAAAATGCCTAGTAATAAATTTTACTGTCCAAGCATACACAAAGAAAAAATTAAAACACTACTTAGAGGATACACAACTTGAATAAATGGAAAGACATCTGGTTATGGGATGGGAAGATTCATTCAAAGATGCCAAGTATCCCTAAAATAACTTATAAATTTAATGCCAGTAGGATTTAGTCAGGGAGAAGAAGAAATTGGACAATCCAATTTTAAATGTCACATGTAAATAGAATAAAAATGTAATTCTAGAAAAAGAAACATGAAGGGACCTGGATCTTTCAGATGTGCTGTGTTGTGCTGTGCTTAGTTGCTCAGTCGTGTCCAGGATCTTTCAGACAGTATATTATAAAGCCTCAGTAATTAAGATAACAGTAAAAACAGAAAAAAAAACAAGACAGATTAATGAAACAGAAAGTCCAAAGTAGGCCCAAATATATATGAGCGTTTAGTATAAAAAATGGCATCTTGAAAACTGAGATTAATCTCAGTTTTGTTGGGATAACTATTTAACCACCTGATTACTATATAGCTAAGTTCATTGCTCATACCATTCACCTAAATTCCAAACAAAGCCAAGATTTAAATGTAAAAATGAACCAGTAAGACATTAAGAGAAGAAATACACCCACATAAATAGAATCTGATCTTTGACAAAGGAGCAAAAGCAATTTAGTAGAGAAAGGCTAGACTTCAAAAAAGGGTGCTAAAGCCACTGGATATCCACATGCCAATAAGTGCACCCAGACACTGACTATACACCTTTCACAAAAAATAACTCAAAATGGAGCAGAGACCTAGATGTTAAGACATGGAAGAAAATCTTGGTGACCTTGGATTTGGCAATGAAGTTTTAGATACAACCTAAAACATGATCCATTAAAAAAATTATAGAGTTGGATTTCATTACTATTAAAAATTTCTGCTCTACAAAAGACACTGTTAAGAGAATGACGAACAAGCCACAGACTGGAAGAAAATATTTGCAAAACATATATATCTGATAAAGGGCTTGTATCCAAAATATATAAAAGAACTCTTAAAGGGAGTGTATCCAAAATATATAAAAGAACTCTTAAACTCAACAATGAGAAAAAAAGAGAAAAAAAAACATTTACAATATGGGCAAAAGATCTGAGCAGATACCCCACCAAAGAAAATATACAGATGCCAAATAAGCATATTAAAAGATACTCAATATCATATGTCCTTAGGAAGTTGCAAATTAAAACGAAATACCACTACACACCTAACAGAATAGCTACAGTTAAAAAAAGAAAGAAGAAAATTAGCAATACCAAATGTTGGTGGGGATGTGTAGCAGCAGGAACTCATTCGACGTAGGTGGTAATGCAAAATGATACAGTTTGGAGACGGTTTGGCAGTTTTTTACAAACCGAATCAGTCTTAAAATATGATTGAGAAATCATACCCCGAAGATTTAACCCAAATGAGTTGAAAAACCACATCAATAGAGAAAACCTACACACGAGCTTTATAGCAACTTTAATGATAACTGCCAAAACTTGGAAGCAAGCAAGATGTCCTTCAACAGGTGAAGAGATAAACAGTGGTATATCCATACAATGGAATATTACTCAGCAATAAAAAAGAAATGAGCTACCAAGCCATAAAAAGACATGCAAGAATCTTAAAACATACTGCTAATTTTATGCAGCAGCCAATCTGAAAAGGGTACATGCTGTATGATTCTGAAACTGAGCCCCCTCTAAAATCAAGTCCCCCTGACAACTTTATGATTAACTTCTATATCCAAAACTGTATTCCCTTTCTTGTGCCCTCTGACCTCAACTCTGTGCTAACTGAACAGTAATCAACAGTCAGATGACTAAAGTTGCTGTTGCCTATAACACTGTTAACATACTAAAATTGCTGTCATGGATAACTTATCATTAACTTACAGACTCAGGTTTTTTCTCCAGGGCAGGATGAGCTATCAGACCTCCCCACCTCCCCAACACCACCTCCTGGGGTCATGGTCCACCCAACCAGATGTTAGTAAAATGTAGGTATTCTGACTTCTGAAACTACAAGTAAGAAATGTCACAGAAATGTCACTAGACAATGAATAACCCCAGCTTCTCTGTTCTTCTCCCCCAGCTCCTAACTCAGAGACCAAATTGGAGTGGACCTGAGGTTTGTCTCCCACTCACTTGCTCAGCAGCCTGCAATAAATCCTTACCTTGCTGCAGTCACTGTCAGAGCTTGGCTTTCTGTGAAACTCTGACACATGAGCCCTTTTTCTGGGTTACAGTTCTATCTATATGACCCTCAAAAAGGTAAAACTATACAGTAAAAAGATCAGAGGTTGGGGAGTGGCAGAGAAGGATAACTAAGAGGAGTGCAGGGGATTTTTAGGGCTGTGAAACTTTCTGTTTGATAAATAACGATGGATACATGTCATCATACATTTGTCAAAACTCATAGAACTACACAACAAAGAGTGAATCCTACTAAAAAGTATGCACTTTGGTTAATAATAATGTGCCAATATGAATTCATCAACTGTGACAAAGGTGCCACACCAATGTAATACGGTAACAGAGGACACTGAGTACAGAGGAGAAATGAGGAATTCTCCGCGTTGTCTGTTCAACTTTCTGTAATCCTAAACCTGCTCTAAAAAACATCTGTTAAGTTTTTAAGTGAATTCCTTTGTAACAAAAGCAAAAGGGAGACCTTGGTACAACTTAAAATCCAGACGTTAAAAGAGAAAAGATAAATTTGACCTGATAATATTTTTTTTTTAAATAGGGAAATTCAAAAGATAAATCACAAACAGGAAAATGTACAGTTTCTATCTCCTTTATATACAGAAAGTACTTTGCAATTAATAAGAAAGTTCAAAATGTGATAGAAAAAAGGGCAAAAAATATCCAGCAACAAGTTCAGTTTCATTTCTATGAATAGTATGCAACTGAAAAGAGTACAAGAGAGAAACTGCTTGCCAGGAACTGGGTATTTCAAACTGATGCTCTTAGCACAAACAAGTAGGATGATGGCTTAAGAGACATTCTCTTTCTTCGTGGAGGAAAAAAAAAGTACAGCTCTGATATTGCATACTATTTATTTAGCACAGTTCTTCAAGATTCTACATATCATTACTGAAAATTTTTGTAAATTACTGTATTCCACAAGTCATTTTTCTTATGCTTTAAACAAAAATGAGGACATTGCCTCTTTAGAATTCTACTTTCCTGATATTTCTTTTTTTTTCTGCCCAGTTTCTTCTTCCTCTATATGTTTGTACTGTCCTAGAATGCTCCCTAGATGACCTGCATGTTGACAACACTCCTTAGGAATGCAAATTCCTACAACTGCCTACTGGAGACTCAGATAAGATGAGCATCTGACTTATTAAACTAGACTTATTTTTTCCTGTAACCTTGCCCTTCTTCCTTTGCCTATCTCAGATGGTGATCAGATCAGCATCTGATGGGGTAGAGTGAGGAGGGAAGGAAGGAAAAGAAGAGATCAGGGATTATTCAAATTAATCGCTACCAAATTCAGTTAATTTCACCTCTTAGAGGGCTTTTCTGAGAAGGCAATGGCAACTCACTCCAGTCCTCTTGCCTAGAAAATCCCATGGACCGAGGAGCCTGGTAGGCTACAGTCCATGGGGTCGCGAAGAGTCAGACACAAGCCACTTCACTTTCACTTTTCACTTTCATGCATTGGAGAAGGAAATGGCAACCCACTTCAGTGTTCTTGCCTGTAGAATCCCAGGGACAGGGGAGCCTGGTGGGCTGCTGTCTATGGGGTTGCACAGAGTTGGACACGACTGAAGCAACTTAGCAGCAGCAGCAGCAGAGGGCTTTCCTGGTGGCCTGGTGATTAAGAATTTGCCTCTCAATGCAGAGGACACGGATTTGATCCCTCACTGGGGAACTAAGAGTCCCATAGTCCACGGGGCAACTAAGCCGATGGCCTCAAGCCCGCACACTCTGGAGCCTCTTTTCCACAACTAGAAAGTCTGTGCACCCCAACAAAAGATCCCACGGGACACAACAGAGACTCCTTGTGCCACAAGTAAGACCCAACACAACCAAAAAATAAGTATTTCTTAAAAATTTCACCTCCTCACCATTAAAAAGAAACCTCCTCTTTGCTATCTTTATTTCCCTAGATTCTACAATGGCCACACAATGGTGTCTACATGTGTGTGGATCCCATGGACTTGTCTCTCACCCACCAGAAGGAGCTCTTAAGTGCTAATCCGATCACATCTCTTACTGCCTATAACCTTCTGCTGAACAATCAGGTCAATTAGGACAAAGAGTAAAAGTCACAACCAAGCCTTTATTTACTCACTGCGACAGTGCTAGAGGCAAAAGGGGAGGAGAGACACCAACTCCACAAGCTCCATTCCCTTCCCCAACCACAGAACAGCTCCAGGCCAGAGCCACTGGGCACAGGAGTCATCTCATTCCAAGGAGCCCCAAAGAGCTGGCTCCTATCTCTGATGTGAGCGGGCACCTTCCCTCTATGAGGCCTGCCAGACAAAGCCTGCAGCTGCCTGTGGTTGGGCCTGGAAGATCCACAAGGACTGTGGCCCAGAGCCGGCCTCCTCACCCTTCACTGGCTACCCCAAAGCCTCAATTCCTTCTCATGGTAAACAAAGATCCCCTCCGCTGACCCCATGCCAAGTTCTCTGCTCTCACCTCCTGCTTTACATACATTTGAAACGCCAGTAAAAACTACCCTCTCCAAACTGTCTTGACCTCCCTGCCTGGGCTCATAGTTCCCTCTGCTTCTTCCACCTTTCATTTCTTCACTGAGCAAACGCCTGTTTATCCCTTAAGACATACCCCAAATGCTACCTTCCTTCAGGAAGGCTTCTTACCAAATATCTACCCTCATTCTAGACCCAAGGAAATATTCTCTACCCTGTTGACATTTAAGCCCTTATGAAGCTCTATTTCACTTACTATATAATATTTTCTGTTTATCATATCTGTCTTTGCAACAAAATGCTAAATTCTTAGAGGACAGAACTGTATCTTATTCTGTTTTGCATCTCCAATGCCTTACAAGTATCTGGTATATAGGAGGACCCTGGGGAATACTCTATTTGTGGTAGTAGTGTTCTATAAATCAGCCTTTGTACAGCAAAGGAACAGGACACCACAGAAGGATTGAATGACATAAGCCCCACAGGCTACCCAGTTCAGGTATCAGGGTCTCCAGCTCGGGCAGCCTCTCTACATCTACTGCCCAATAGTTTCAAAACCACCTTTGTCATGGAGCTAGCGTGAACCTGCTGCTCCAGAATTTGCTGTCAAACTTGTCAAAGACAATCTTAGTATCCCCTCCCCCATCCCTTAAAGAACCTTTCTCTGATTCGTCACCCTTACTTCTGCGTCAAAGATAGTCAATGGGTGTCCACTGTAAAAAGAGCATAAATGAGTAAGCTTCTTGAGAACTAATATATCTATGACTTGAATTTTTTGCTAAGCTTTTTATCACTCCCACTATCAAGATAGCCATCCCTTCTTTATTCTGGGACAGCCCAGGAGCTCTTTAGAATTCCTTCTTCAAAAGACCATCTCTTATCACTTACAACTGGCTGTTCAGGCCACAGGCCTCAGGGTTCACGGTTAGCAGAGATTTCTAAAGACTATTCACTAATATTAGTACTGGAACATGTGATAACCACAACTTTTCACCTTTGAAGTTGAGAATGTCCTGTAACTTAAATTTCACCCAGGGCTTCCCTCATGGCTCAGCGGGTAAAGAATCTGCTTGCAGTGCAGGAGACACAGGAGATGTAAATTTGATTCCTGGGTTGGGAAGATCCCCTGGAGAAGGCAATGGCAACCCACTCCTGTATTCTTGCCTGGAAAATCCCATGGACAGCAGAGTTTGGTGGGCTACAGTCCATAGTGTCACAAAAAGTCAGACATGACTGAGTGACTAACACTAACTTTCACCCAAAGTCTCATTTTTGTGAGAATCAGGTAGAAGAGAAGGAAGATGGGAGCCACACAGAAAATAAGATACTCAATTTCAGAAAAGGTCTCAGTGGCAAAAGAACCACAGTAAATGTTAAATTGAAAAAGTCCATGCAAAGTCATGTCCTGAAACGTCGTAGCTGTTAGCTCTGTCACCAAAGATATTACTGCTTCATTTGAGGAGGAATGGACTCCAGGTGAGTCTGAATCCCAGGCCTAATGATTCCGTGCTAGGAGAGTTAAATTAGATTCACTCCCTCAATAAACATTCAATATGTGCTGAGGATATCTGAAATGTTTCTGTACTTACTGAGCAGGCACAGAGCTACAGACTCCAGAAAAAAATCAGGCAGAGGTGAAAAGGAGGCTAGACACTTCAAAAACCCTAGTGGGAATAGCAAAAATGAGCTTCTGACCTGGTAAAATCCTCACTCCACAGACAGAATCAAAGGCAAGAGCAATAGTATGACCCAGGTGGCCATGTTGTACCATTTCCTACTTTTATGCAGAATATTTCCATGTTTCTGTATACTTTGCCATTCAAGAAATTATAGATACCCTACATGGAAAAACAGGCTTCCCTTGTGGCTCAGCTGGTAAAGAATCTGCCTGCAATGTGGGAGTCCTGGGCTTAATCCCTGGGTTGGGAAGATCCCCTGGAGAAGGGAAAGGCTACCAACTCCAGGATCCTTGCCTGGAGAATTCCATGGACTGTTTAGTCCATGGGGTCGCCAAGAGTCAGACAAGACTGAGCAACTTTCACTTCACTACGTAGGAAAACAGACAAGCAATATGTATAAAACTGATGCTTACAAATATAATGTTAAGGCCCTGAAGTATTACAATGGATTGCGATTGTCTAAAATGAAATCAATAGATAAATAACAAATGAGTAAGTAAACAAGTGCCCCCTGAACTTACAAGAGCACATGAGCAACGATAGCATCCACGTCAAACAAGGTATCCGTTGGGAATTCTCTCAGTGGTATGTTGCCCCTGTAAAGCATTACAGAAAGATTTCCTTAGCATTCAATTCACTTGTGGCTCTAACACACTGACTGGAAGTTCTTTGATGTTAGAACCTGTGTCTCATCCACTATCCGATGCACCTACCAGAGCACTGGTCATAACACACACTGAAATACTTACTATACACACCTCATAGACAGGCTCACTTTGAAAAGCTCTGTGGTTGGCAAAAAGACTGGGAAAAAACATGAGTCCCAACAGGGCTTCCTCCTGCCTCCCTTTCTCACAGCATACACAGATGCCCCAAATGGGCTGGGAAGGAGACAAGCAGAAGAGACAAAGAAGGGTCCTTAGCAGTAGGTCCCGGAGGATAAAGGACCTGTCCCTACTTCCTAGGCCAAATCCCAAGAGTTTGCTGACTCAGATTAGAAGACCCCAGTATGGAGAAATCTATAACCTGGAAACCTGTAGACCCCTCAAAAATAAAGTAGTAAGACATTTATTTCACACCTGACCTGACATACCTACTTAGAACATGACATATACTAAGTGCTTACTTACCAGGCATTTGCAGTCAAAGCTTACATAAGATTCTCATATAATATCCAAAACAACCCTGACAGTTAAGTATCATTCTCCTCAATCTATAGATTAGGAAGCCAAAGTGGAGGTAACAAATCTATTACTTAGACTTTTTTGCTAAGCTTCATATGATCCCCATTACACAGAGCTTCCTTCTGGCTTCGTGACATTTCGTATACTTGAATATTTTAGAGGCATAGCTTTATATTTATCCATCCCAGTGAAAAAAAAACTAGTTTACCTGAATAAATATGCTTTTATCAAATCCTTTTCACTTCCACAGTATCTCGATGTTTCTTCTGTGACACAATTAACCTTTAAAAGATTATATTTAACGCTTAAGAGTGTAGAGCAAATGGCAGAGTTTCTTGGTTAGGGAAACACAAAGGAAAGTTAAATAGTGCAGTGTATCTCCAGATCACATTTCTTATTTTACTTTTTTTCTGACTTATATGCTGTAACTGCTCACTTATACCAAAGAGTTATATTTAATCACGCACAATTCAATTCAATCTTATGAAGGAAGTAGGAGATAATGACGTAGAAAAGGAAGGAAACAATAAAAGCAAGACAAAAAAATCATGGGCAAAAGCCAGGAAACAGAGAAGTGAATGCCAGGAAACAGAGAAGTGAATGGTAAGTTGGAACCACAGAAGCATCTCAGTAGCTGGAACACAGGTATGACAGATACTGCTGGTTCCCCACCCCAAATCCATCCCACTCTCTTTGCTTCACTAATAGAATGTCACTAATAGCAAGTTCCCCCATTAAAAGACTTTTCCAGACTCCCCCAAAAGCTAAGGATAGGTACATAAGGTGCGGAGAAGTCACAGGTTTGGCATTCCTAGAAGGGTCTTAAAGGAGGTTGTCTGATACTCATGCTCTTCCCACTCCTTGATGACAAAGAAAAAAACCTAACAAGGCAGGTAGGCACCAGCAGTCATCATGGGCCATAAGGCATCCTTAAAGGAGAAACCCTTGCTAAGGATGGTGCAAAAGAAAGAACGAGTCTGAGTTCCTGATGATTTTAGAGCAGCCACAACACTCTTGATAGTTTACAATGAAGACTCTGTGAAAAATATGAGGACGATCCTGGCAGCAACATGCAGATGAAATGGAAGGTACAGCACAAAGGCAAGGAAGCCAGATGACAGAATATCACATCAGTACAGGTCAAAGCTTCCCTCATAGCTCAGTTGGTAAAGAATCTGCCTGCAATGCAGGAGACCTGGGTTCGATTCCTGGTCAGGAAGATCCTCTGGAGAAGGAAATGGCAACCACTCCAGTATTCTTGCCTGGAGAATTCCACAGAGGAGCCTGGCGGGCTACAGCCCATGGGGTTGCAAGAGTCAAATATGACTTAGCAACTAAACCACCACCACCACAGGTCAAGAAGGGTTTCCCTGGTGACTCAGACTGTAAAGAATTCACCTGCAATGTGGGAGACTAGGTTGGATCCCTGGGTCAGGAAGATCCCCTAGAGGAGGGCATGGCAACCCACTCCAGTATTCATGTCTGCAGAATCCTATGGACAGAGGAGCCTAGCAGGCTCCAGTCTATAGGGTTGCAAGGAGTGGGACACCACTGAGCGACTAACACTTTCACTTTCACAGGTCAAGGCTGACAAGGGCCTGAAGTAAAGCAGAAAAGGACAGAAGAGATTCAAGAGACTTTTCACAAATACAGAAAGTAAAACTAAGAAGACTGAGCGTATAATATGCACCACGGGACATAGAGGGGAAGGAAAGAGAGAGAATGAAGAGGCTGTCAGACAGGGCAAGTGGGTTGCCTGAAACATAACTTACCAAAACTAAGATAGGAAGAACAGTTAGTATTTTGTTTTGGATTTTGTTAAATTTGCATTTGTTAATGGGTTTTTTTTGTTTTGTTTTTGGTTTTTGTTTTCAGGTTAACTTTAATGGAGTTTGAGGAAGCACAGTGACAAGTGGAAAAGCTACATTTGTTTTATTTTTCAAACAGCTACTAAAAGAGAACTGATACCCAGAAAGGATATGAGGAATAGAAAACCAGAATTAAAAGTCAGAGTATAGTCATAACCAAAAGCCATGAATTTTACTGTAATTAAAAAAAAAAAAATTTTTTAAAGTCAGAGCATAGGGGATGGTTTATATTATGATAACAGATTTGTCCATTCATTCACTCAAAACACATTTGAACACCTATCGTATGTTAGTCACTATTCTCTTCACTGGGAGCACAGTTAGGTTCCAAATTAAAATCTTTCTCTTTAGAACTCATATTCTAAAAGCAGAGATAGACCATTTAAAAACTAAATAATATGTAATGTTAAGCACTATGAAGGAAAAAAAACTTACTATGGGGATAGTGTATGACAGGACATTTTAGGTAAGAAGGCTTACCTAAAGAAGGCTTATCTTCATCAAAGAAGGATTCTCTGAGGAGGTAACATGTGAACAAAGAACTGAAGTAACGGAATGATGCATGCAAATATATAAATATGTGGAAGAGATGAGTGGGAAATACCTGCAAAGGCCTTATGGAAAATCTAGCAGGTTCAAGTAACACAAAGACAACTAGCAAGTGCCAGGAACAAACTGAGGAAGGTGGAGGAACAGAAAGTGAGATAAGAGGAAGTCAGTATCCAAAGAGGAGTTTCGATTTTAACACAACTCTAATGGGAAGCCTTTCTGAGATCTGATACATTTGCTTATGTGTGGAGAAGGGTTTGGTGAGACAAAAGTGAAAGGAAAAAGGCCAAATAGGCAGCTGTTGTGGTTTCCCAGAGGAGAAGTGAGGATGTTTGGACAAGATACTGGAAATGAAGATACCGGAAGTGGTCAAGTATGCATGGTTTTGATAGTAGAACCTGAGAGAAAGTGAAAGTCACTCAGTTGTGTCCAACTCTTTGCAACCCTATGGACTGTACAGTCCATGGAATTCTCCAGCCCTGAATACTGGAGTGGGCAGCCTTTCCCTTCTCCAGGGGATTTTCCCAACCCAGGGATTGAACCCAGGTCTCTCGCATTGCGGGCAGATTCTTTACCAGCTGAGCCACAAGGGAAGCCTAAGAATACAGGAGTGGATAGCCTATCCCTTGTCCAGCGGATCTTCCTGACCCAGGAATTGAACTGGGGTCTCCTGATTACAGGCGGATTCTTAACCAGTTGAGCTACCAGGGAAGTAGAACCTGAAGGACTTATTAATGGATTGGTTATGATAGAAAAAAGATGACCCAAAGGTTTTTTGCTTTTAAATCTACATTGATAAAGTAATATAGTCACACCAGCTTTCTTTTGGTTATTATTTGCATGATATATTATTTTTCCTTCATTTACTTTGAGAGTTTCTAAAGTCTTGAAGATGCATTTCTAAATATCTTACAACTGGATTTGGTTGATCATAGAAAAAGCAAGAGAGTTCCAGAAAAACATCTACTTCTGCTTTATTGACTATGCCAAAGCCTTTGACTGTGTGGATCACAATAAACTGTGGAAAATTTTGAAACAGATGGGAATACCAGACCTCCTGATCTGCCTCTTGAGAAATTTGTATGCAGGTCAGGAAGCAACAGTTAGAACTGGACATGGAACAACAGACTGGTTCCAAATAGGAAAAGGAGTTCATCAAGGCTGTATATTGTCACCCTGTTTATTTAACTTCTATGCAGAGTACATCATGAGAAACGCTGGACTGGAAGAAACACAAGCTGGAATCAAGATTGCCGGGAGAAATATCAATAACCTCAGATATGCGGATGACACCACCCTTATGGCAGAAAGTAAAGAGGAACTCAAAAGCCTCTTGATGAAAGTGAAAGTGGAGAGGAAAAAGTTGGCTTAAAGCTCAACATTCAGAAAATGAAGATCATGGCATCCGGTCCCACCACTTCATGGGAAATAGATGGGGAAACAGTGGAAACAGTGTCAGACTTTATTTTTCTGGGCTCCAAAATCACTACAGATGGTGACTGCAGCCATGAAATTAGAAGACGCTTACTCCTTGGAAGGAAAGTTATGACCAACCTAGATAGCATATTCAAAAGCAAAGACATTACTTTGCCAACAAAGGTTCGTCTAGTCAAGGCTATGGTTTTTCCTTTGGTCATGTATGGATGTGAGAGTTGGACTGTGAAGAAGGCTGAGCGCCGAAGAATTGATGCTTTTGAACTGTGGTGCTGGAGAAGACTCTTGAGAGTCCCTTGGACTGCAAGGAGATCCAACCAGTCCATTCTAAAGGAGATCAGCCCTGGGATTTCTTTGGAAGGAATGATGCTAAAGCTGAAACTCCAGTACTTTGGCCACCTCATGCGAAGAGTTGACTCATTGGAAAAGACTCTGATGCTGGGAGGGATTGGGGGCAGGAGGAGAAGGGGACGACAGAGGATGGGATGGCTGGATGGCATCAGTGACTCGATGGACGTGAGTCTGAGTGAACTCCAGGAGTTGGTGATGGACAGGGAGGCCTGGCGTGCTGGGATTCATGGGGTAGCAGAGTCGGACACGACTGAGCGACTGATCTGATCTGATCTGATTGTTCCCAGCCTGACAATCGTTTTCTTACCTGGAATATTTAGTCCATTTATAATTTAATGTTTTCTTCATCTACATCTGCCGAAAGAAATCTTAACTTTTGAAGACAATCTCAAAATGCTACTTTTTGTGAAGTCTTTCCCAATACCATAATATGATGTCCACTTTGATAATCATGTAAGATTTCTTTCTTTTAAACCTCTATAGCATTATATTTGTACCTCTTATAATGACCAAGTTCTGCCAGTTATTATAATGGTCTGCAGGAATTCTCTGGCAGTACAGTGGTTGGGACTCCAAGCTTTCACTGCCAAGGGCCCAGATTCAATCCTTGGTCAGGGAGCGAAGATTCCCAAAGGTGTGCAGCGTAACCAAAAAAAAAAAAAAGGTCTGTGAATGTGTTTTGGATATCTACTCTCCAAAGAAAAGTCTGGGATCTTAGTTATTTTTCCGTCTTGAGAAATGGAGTATTTCCTGCCGTATCAGCAAACAAAGGATGTCACGGTGATCAGCTATTGCAGCCACCACCGAAGGTGAGCCCTGAGAAAACTCAGGATGTGAAAATACAGGATACTGGCACCAGATAGCTGAGGTACGTATCAAAGGAATGATTTCAGTGAGCCCGGATTCTTGCATATTCCTATACACAGAAAACCACTAAATTCCTTAACTTGCCATATCTGACTTTCCTTTAATTAACAGCAATCAATTTTGACATTCAGACTACCTGCCCTTTTTGGCAAAACTTCTACAAAATCCGGTTGCCCCTGTCAACTCCTCAGAGCTATTCTCTCAGGGTTACTTGAGGTGCTGGCTCCTGGGTTTTAAGTCCTAAAAATTCCCTCCTAAGAAAACATAACTCTCAACTTTTAGGTTGTGAATACCTTTTAAGTCTACAATCCAATAAGAGACTAAATAATCCTGAGCTCTTTTCAGCCTCCTAAGCAGTACTAAGTATCTACTATGCACCAGGGACTGAGCTAGGTACTCGAGGTCCAGGTCTGTCTCTTTCACCATGGTTTCCTTTCCACATAACTTCAAAGCCCTCACTGTAAAAGCTTTATGAACTGTTAGTTCATAAAGGTGATGTTTAGGCATGAACCTTCATATTCTACTCCAGTGAGCAAACACATAGTCACTAGTCATCAGTTTACTGACTGCTAGATAAACAGTATGATTATCCCTTTGGAGTGTCATACCAACCCAGTATTTTGTTTCTAAATCCCAATTTTTGTTCAAAGCTTGGGCGCCATTATCATTCTAGAGTATAAACTGGTTCACAATTAATCGAGACCCTGAGACCTCTATACAAAGAGAACTGACACTTTAAAAAAAAAGATTTTTTTTAAAGGTATATACATGCATGCTTAGTCGCTTAGTTGTGTCCAATTCTTTGTGATCTTTGGACCATAGCCCATCGGGCTCCTCTGTCCACAGGATTTTTCAGGCAAGAATACTCCAGTGGGGTGCCATTTCCTTCTCCAAGGAATATAACTATGATATAATAAGAAATATATATTTGGTCTCTACCCCTCGTTCCTGACACAGAGCTCCTGGTGGTGGTTATGGTGGTTAATTGCTAAGTCATGTCTGACGCTTGCAAGCCCAGAGACTGTATCCCACCAGTCTCCTCTGTCCATGGGATTTCCCAGGCAAAAATACTGGTGTGGACTGCCATTTCCTCCTCCAGGGGATGTTCTTGACCCAGGGATCAAACCCAGGTCTCCTGCATTGTAGGCATATTCTTTACTGACTGAGTCACTAGGGAAGTACCTAAAACCCTGTAATTTCCTGAATGATGGAGTGGTAGGAGTATCTTTTGTTCTAATATTTGGTCCTTTAACCCCAAATAGAAGAGTTTCTAAAACCCTTGGAATCTCTGGTAGTGATAAGAGTCTGTCTGTATGCAAATGAAATGACTGGCAGTTGGGGCCCTTAGATAGCTTCAGGAAGGGGGCTGGTTGCCAGCAAAAGGCAAGATTAGAGAGTGGTAACTTTCAGCCCCACTTCCCTTCCCTTCTCAAGCTCCTGCACTTGAGACTCTTCCAGATCTTGCCCATGTATTTCTTCCTGGCTGTTCCTGAGATATCCTTTGTAAGAAGCCAGTAACAGTTAAGTAAAGTCTTCCCCTGAGTTCTGTGAGTCACTGTAGCCAATTATGGACCCTGAGGATGGGGTTGTGAGAACCCCCATTTGTAGCCAAGTTCTACAGAAGTTGTAGGAAGCCTGGGGATCTTCTCACTCCCTGTGACTGGAATCTAAAGTGAGAGCAATCTCACAGGACTGTATCCTTCCCCTGAGGGGTCTGTGCTAATGCTGGGTTGTTGGTGTCAGACCTGCTTGGTGTGGAAAACACACACATTTGGTGTCAGAAGTGTTTTGTGGTGAGAGTGAAGAGTTTCCCTTTAAAAGTCACAGTCAGTTAACTTTTCTATGTTTCCTGCCCTGGGAACTCAAGCTGCAGGGATCAAGACAGACAGTAGCCATCTCTCAAAGGAGGAAGGTTAATGAACTAGAAAAGAATAAACGTACACAGAAAGTCAGGGAGACACTAATCTGAAGAATTTAATAATCACTGGGTAATTAATCATTCCACTTTCTGAGGTACAAATTCTAAGTTTAAACTAAATGAAAGGCTCATGAAGCTATTTAAACCATGATGCATCTGGAAATTTTCCATAATACTCCACAGCAAGTTTGAACACTTTTTGAGAAATTAAATATGTAATTTCAAATTAGGTCGTCTTAACATTTTTCTAAAAATAAATATAACCACAACATAAGCAATTATAAAGACAGAATATGAAAGAAAAAACAAAAACACACACTTCAATTACTTCAATTTTGATACCTCAGTTTGTGCTAATACAAATGTTTTAATAGTTATGAATATCTATTATGATATATTTCTTAGGCAAAATAAAAAGAGCCTATATACAAGACTGAAAAAATGACACTATAGCTCCAATAGAATGGTTTACAAAATAAAGCTCTAAGAATTCTAAATAGCTTTTTCCTCTGTATTTGTACTAACTTGTACAATAATTTGGAACCATCTATACTTCTGCTTATTCTTATGAAAAAAAAAGATAGAAAAAATATTTTTCCAGTTTGAAAAAAGATGTGAAACAACATATTACTTATAGATACTCACTCTTAGGTCACACAACTGTAGAATGTTTGTCACTAATAATTTATTAACATAAATATGTTTTTACCTTTGCTACTGAAATTCCATAGTCCTGGAGAGGTTTAGCAGCCTCATTCAGTTCTTCAAGAAACATAGAAGTTCTTGGAGACTCTAAAATAAGAAATGTTTTATGAATGTTTTATGACTTGCCCTTAGGAAAAATGAATTTTTAAAATTAAAGCCAAAAGCTGCAAACTGCAAAAGAAATATATTAGTTTGCTCAACTACTATGCAACAACAAATAAGTAACTAAACAAACCAATTACATATTTTTGTACCCTATTTCCTATTGCCTCATTATTCTTATTTCTAATATTTTTATCATGAAATATTTTCATTTTGTGACCTTAGAAGCTTTCTAGACATAAACTGGATAAATAAACGTTTAATTTAAATGGAACAGTTGTCATTATTTTTCCAAGTTTAATACTATACACAAACATACATGTACAAAAATTTCAAAATGATTTTAACATACCATTTTCAAATCCTAATTATAATAAAGTGTTAGTCACTCAGTCGTGCCTGACTCTTTGTGACCCTATGGACTGTAGCCCGCCAGGCTCCTCTGACAATGGAATTCTCTAGGCAAGAACACTGGAGTGGGTTGCCATTCCCTTCTCCAAGAGATCTTCCCAAACCAGGGTTCGAACCCAGGTCTCCTGCATTGGAGGCAAACTCTTTACCTTCTAAGACACCAAAGAACCCCTATAAGGGAGCCAACAAATATGTGAATTCACTTACTAATTCCAAGAATAGTATTTTTTAAGGCCTGAGAAATTTTAATAGAACCGTGACAGTGATCAGTTATGTTCAATAGCTGTATTAATTAATTCAGTATAATCAACAGTATGGTTAAAGCAGAGTATTAAACTTAAGCATCAGTATTACTATATTTAAAGTTTTAAAACACTTTAAAAATATTTACATGCTAAAAATATCAAAATGTTTACTTTTAGAAATGATAATGAAATGATATTACTCATAGCTAATTCTCACCTAGTATTTACTATGGATTAGGGACATGAGCTAAGTCACTTAATCGTCACAACAAATTTATAAAGCACACACTACTTCCTCATTATGGATGACAAAAAAGACACACAGAGAGATTAAGTGACTTGACCCAGGTCACACAACAGGTGAAGAAGCAAAGTCAGGATTCAAACCCAGGTAGGCATATCATAGTAGCAGCTTTAAAGCACATTTTATTAATCCTGACAATAAGTTCTCCCTGAGCATAATGATTAAACACCAATAGAAACATCACAAAAATCATATTAAAATATAAAAAATACTTACCAGCTTGACAAAAATAAACTAAGGTGGCTTTTCCTGGTTGCAATGTACTGAAGAATGTCTGAGGACTCAGCTCTGGAGAGTCTACTGCTGATGTATAAAAAATGCACATCATGACAAAAGAGATGCCAGCTCTAAACACGCTGAAACTGGAAGGCATCATCAGCTGCGGCTGCGTACGGACAGGAGAATCTACTCTTTTCACTGCTGTCTTCTGTTGCCCAGGACAATACCTGGTAAGAGTAGGTGTGCGACAAAGTTGTGCCCCAGGAATTTGTTAAATGAATGAATGAAGTAAAATCTGTAAAAAGAATAATATAAGAAATTAGTCTCAGGTTTGATTTTGCTAATACTTTACTATTTCCTTCTAGTACAAATGTGAGAGGGGATGATATATAATGACATTGATTTTATAATACTATTAATTTTTGATACAAAGATATCAAGGATATCTGGAAAACACAATACTAAGTTTATTATGTTTAATAGCTATTTACTGGTGTGTGTGTGTTCTTAGTTGTGTCTGACTCTTTGTGAACCTTTGTGAACCACTATACAGTGGAACTGTATAGTCCACTAGGCTCCTCTATCCATGGGATTTTTCAGGCAAGAATACTGGAGTGGGGTGCCATTTCCTCCTCCAGGGGATCTTCCCAACTTCATTCAGGGATCAAATCTGAGTCTCCTGCATCTCCTGCATTGCAGGTGGATTTTTACCACTGAACCATCAGGGAAGCCCCACTTACTGGTGTGTGTTAAGCCGTCATTTCTAAGGATTCTAAAATTAATTCTCAAACATTATTCAATCTATTTTTTTTAAACAGGGCATTTAATCATTCTCTACCCAGAGTGGATTTACAATTAATACTCAAATAGCAATTAAAACCACTAACATGAAAATGAGATCCAAAATATATGTCTACATTCTTTTTACTTTAAATCCTCTAGAACAGGGGTCCCCAATCTCTGGGATCTAATGCCTGATGATCTGAGGTGGAGCTGATATAATAATTATAGAAATAAAGTGCATAATAAATGTAATACATTTGAATCATCTTGAAACCACCCTTCTTGCTCCCTACCCCCATACATGGAAAACTTGTTTTCCACGAAACTGGTCCCTGGCACCAAAAAGGTTGGGGCCACCTACCCTAGAGGATATCTACTGAAACTATTTAAGAACATTCCTTCCAAATATACATTTAGTAACGTTTGATGGATTTAAACAGTTTAGAAAAGCAAATAGCTCCTTCAACTCATATTTTAATTCAGTTCTATCTTCTGAACGCAGATTTAGTCTATATACCATCTTCTCATCTTCTTTCATGCTGTACTTACTCCCATGCTGTTCTCTGTGTCCACTGTCAGTTCTCTTTTCTTATACTTTTGCTACTTTCAAATTTCTTTTGAACAATTTCTTCTTTCAGGAAGCTTTTCTACTGCTGATATACATTATCTACATTTAAAAGAACATAGTTTGGGGAAATTAGTTTTTATATTAAACATCATACTTTTAGAAAGTAAAGATACACCAACAGGTACAGGTGAGAATTTTAACTGTAATTTTATTTTATTTTATTTATTTATTTATTTTTTAACTGTAATTTTAAATAGATTCCTTATCTTTTAAGCAAAAGATCACTATGTCAAAACAGGAGACAGGAAAAAAAAAAAGTAGCAAGAATTACTCATAAGGATAGGAGTGGAACTTTTCAGTAAAGAATGAAGAATGGAAAATTTAGGGAAAAAAAATCATACTAAATTAGACATTTATCATTTCAGTGGTCATGAAGACCATTTACTCTTCAATTTAACATTTCAGGGATAATGAGAAACAATTTAGTTCTCAATTTACAATAGAGCTGATAAACTAAAACCCCATATACCTTGCTTTTTCAACACTATAAGCACATAAGGTTGTCTCACACAACAGTTTAACAGCTACTGTGCAACGTGCCTGGCTTTCTTTTCTTCCGTCACAGTCACTGAAAACACTCAGATGGTGGCTGTGTGTCAGCATAGGTCCCAGATGGGGTGCAGCCCAGAGAACCCCCAGGTGGTATGCAATGAATATATGACATAGGAAGAAATAACATAGGTTTGTTGTCTTAAACCACTGAGACTGGTGTGGCAGGGGGTGGATTACTGCAGCATAATCTAGTTTATCTTCACCAGTATATAAATCACAAGTGAGGTGCTGCCTTAACAAGAACCCCACACATAGGCTCAGGGGCCAAGCAGCAGGAAACTGTTCTGAGACTACTCATGGAAACTCTTTCTCTTCGAGGAAACACAGAGACAGGACCTCAACAAATGATTTGTGTTAAGGAATAACAAAACATTTGATATAACTGTCACTACAATAATTTGGAAATGAGAAGTACCTAATGAATTTATGAGCATGTAGTTAGGTTCATGTGGCTAAAGAACTTATTTATGGCTGCAAGACAGAAGATGAGTAGCATGTGATAGTTGCTGTTGATTACGTTTAACAAGGAAATAAAAGAAAGGTACTCAAAGAAGCACCACCATCTAAAAGTCTAGCTGTTCAAAACTTAAAACAATTCCTAAGTCCCCACCTTTGCAGGGTCAGGAAACACTAACAAAACTGCTCAGCCACAGAAAAAAAACCATATTCTCCAAAGTCCAACTTCAGATGTGGCCAAAGATGATAAAAATCAAAGGACCTCTTGCAAGCCAAAGCCAAGGACCATAAAGAACTATGCTCCAGGGCATGTGCTAGAATATTAACTGTTTGTCACTGGTCTACAGGAGAAGGCAATGGCACCCTACTCCAGTACTCTTGCCTGGAAAATCCCATGGACAGAGGAGCCTGATAGGCTGCAGTCCATGGGGTTGCGAAGAGTCAGACGCGACTGAGAGACTTCACTTTCACTTTTCACTTTTATGCACTGGAGAAGGAAATGGCAACCCACTCCAGTGTTCTTGCCTGGAGAATCCCAGGGATGGTGGAGCCTGGTGGGCTGCCGTCTATGGGGTCACACAGAGTCGGACACAACTGAAGCGACTTAGCAGCAGCAGCAGCAGCACTGGTCTACAATAATGAGAAAAACACAGAAATTGACTATAAATGTTTAGCAGCTTTTATAGCAATTTCACAAAGTAAATCTGTGGGCTAATCAAATGTTAACTAGTCATTTGATATGCTTTTTTATTTCATTTTTCTTATACTTTGAGCCCTAGCAATATCTGTCCAGCAAGGTTCCAAAACCACTACAGTTCAGTGTCTGGTTTATGTCTTCCATTCTTCTCTTCAAATATTATTAGTAAGAACACATATTGTAGTTATATGTCCCTACAACTACTCTATGAATTCAACAGTGTAAGGGAAATGGATAACTTATGAAGTCCAGAGATCATGGCTACTAAGCATTACTCAGAGATCCCAGACTTTGAGCATGACACAGTGACTGAACGGGAGTTAGGGGTTATCTCCACATGGAAGAGCCAAGGATGAAGTACATATAGGAAGAAGAATATAGTTGTTGTTTAGTCACTAAGTCGTGCTTGACTCTTTGGGACCCCATAGACTGTAGCCTGCCAGGCTCCTCTATCCATGGGACTTCCTAGGAAAGAAGACTGGAGTAGGTTGCCACTTCCTTCTCCAGGGAATCTTCCTGACCCAGGGATTGAACCCACGTCTCCTGCATTGGCAGGTGGATTCTTTGAAGTACATATAAGAAGGACAATATCTACTCACAAAAATGGTAGAGTGTCCAAATGTTTCTAGGTCTCTACACGTGTTAAAATTCCACTTCCCCACTTCCCTGAGTTACATATGGCCATGACTTGATTTGGCCAATGAAATGTGCAAAGTATCATATGTAACTTCCAAAAGCTTTTAAAAGTCAATGTGTATGTGTCATGATACACTTTATCTCTGCCACGATGATTGAAAACACTCAACTGTTAAACCAAGTCTCAGGAAGAGGGCAACATGGGACAAGGCTCCCAGCCTACTAGTGTTAACATAAAATAAACATCTTGTTTTAAACTTCTAAAGATTTAGGGTTGTTATTACACTATAACCCAACCTAGCCCTATTTGTTTTAGTGACAGCTAAGAAGAGAGTGACTTAAACATAAAAACATATCCTAGATCTTAAAGGAATATATTTCAAAGAATTCACAAGAAGTTGACCCAATTTCAAGTTAGGAAGATTTTAAAAGGGAAGATGACTCTACAATGCAACTGACTATTACCACAACCAGTGCCAATATGAAAAGAAAATGAACTCATGCGCAAATATTTGCCAATACTACACACAGACACCTCCCCACTAAGTGCGACTCTTAGCCTTTGGATCTGGAAAGAGCCCTCAGTTCAACACGATGCTCCTGGATGAATAATCAGAGTTAGTATGTAAGATGTAACTTCTGCCTCATCCCTAAACTCTAAACAAGTATGCATGCACAGGTCATTTAAAAGTTGGGAAAAAGTATGTGACATTTAACCAAGGACAAATACAAGAGGCTGACAAACACTGTAAGAAAGGATGCATGAAGGTTTAGTACAAAAAGGGCTAAAGCTTGTAAATAAAATGTTAACGGCAACAAAAGTTTGTTTTGCTCAGCACCAGAATTCTGAGAAAGGAGGAGGAAGTACCTCAGGAGAAAAACACTGATACTCCTGTTAGTGAGAGGTGTAGACAAGGATTTGCCCTTCTGTGCAGATGGAGCAGCTGATGGCCCTTTTCAGTTGGAGCAATCTCATTGGGGAACTGGGTCCCATATATAACACTTGGCAAACAGTTCTGCTTTCAAAGACCACTGTGCTAATCTCCTCTCCAGAAACAACTAGTATTCAACCATTGTGCATCAGGGACACATTCCATATTTTAGGTTTTCCAGGCACAAGCTTTTCTAGAAGACCCTTGGTTAGTTTCTTCTGTAAAAGCCTAAATTTCCCTTATCATTAAACATAAAACTAATGGTTTACCCCTTTTGAGAAAGAGGAAATCAGCAACTCTAAACATTAAACAAAGATCTGCAGGCATCATTCTCTGGGAAAAGCCACACTTCATATTCTGCAACAAATGGGGCATATAATAATACTTGCAAAGTTCCTGTAAGAACAATCCTGTCAAAAATTAGCTTACTTACAGTTTAACACTGCTATTGGAGAACAGAATCTGTTCACTGAACCAGCCTCCAATAAAATGCTGATTAGATCTCATAAATGATAAATCTCACAGTTTATCATTTATGACCCAAAGGAGGCAATAAAAGGAGTCAACACATCTCCACTTACAGAGTTTCCCTGAGGGAGTGAGGCAAATCTTCTATCTACACCTCCCCATATACATGGCCCCAAAAAGGAAGGAGAAAAAGGTAACTATCCCGATTTCCTATGACTCTGAAATAAAAAAAAAAAAAAAAACTCACAAGCAAAGATGTGAAACACGTGTGTGTGTGTGTTTACTCAGTTGTGTCCAACTCTTTGCAACCCCATGGACTGTAGCCTGCCAGGCTTCTCTATCCAAGGAATTCTCCAGACAAGAATACTGGAGTGGGTTGCCATTCCCTTCTCCTGGGGATCTTCCTGACTCAGTGATCAAACTTGTGTCTCCTGTTTCTATAGCACTGGCAGGCAGACTCTCTACCACTGAGCCCCCTGGGAAGCCCATGTGTGGTTTACTCTCACTTTGAGTAGAGAATTTGGGGAAAAGAGAAAAACCCTTTCATGGAGAAAATCTATTCATGACCTGATTCATTGATTATAAAACATACAAAAATAAAACATGCCAGAAAATAAGTGGGTTTCCTGATTTTGGCAAGTGCCTAAAAGCACATAACTCTGAATCCATGCTTAATTGACGTGCAACAGACTGGTTCCAAATAGGAAAAGGAGTACGTCAAGGCTGTATATTGTCACCCTGCTTATTTAACTTATATGCAGAGAACATCATGAGAAACGCTGGGCTGGAAGAAACACAAGCTGGAATCAAGATTGCCGGGAGAAATATCAATAACCTCAGATATGCAGATGATACCACCCTTACGGCAGAAAGTGAAGAGGAAC
>NW_011494606.1:7371010-7372001 GCF_000754665.1 Bison bison bison
AAAAAGCAAGAGAGTTCCAGAAAAACATCACTTCTGCTTTATTGACTATGCCAAAGCCTTTGACTGTGTGGATCACAATAAACTGTGGAAAATTTTGAAACAGATGGGAATACCAGACCTCCTGATCTGCCTCTTGAGAAATTTGATGCAGGTCAGGAAGCAACAGTTAGAACTGGACATGGAACAACAGACTGGTTCCAAATAGGAAAAGGAGTACGTCAAGGCTGTATATTGTCACCCTGCTTATTTAACTTATATGCAGAGAACATCATGAGAAACGCTGGGCTGGAAGAAACACAAGCTGGAATCAAGATTGCCGGGAGAAATATCAATAACCTCAGATATGCGGATGACACCACCCTTATGGCAGAAAGTAAAGAGGAACTCAAAAGCCTCTTGATGAAAGTGAAAGTGGAGAGTGAAAAAGTTGGCTTAAAGCTCAACATTCAGAAAACGAAGATCATGGCATCCGGTCCCATCACTTCATGGGAAATAGATGGGGAAACAGTGGAAACAGTATCAGACTTTATTTTTTTGGGCTCCAAAAGCACTGCAGATGGTGATTGCAGCCATGAAATTAAAAGACGCTTACTCCTTGGAAGGAAAGTTATGACTAATCTAGACAGCATATTCAAAAGCAGAGACATTACTCTGCCAACAAAGGTCTGTCTAGTCAGGGCTATGGTTTTTCCAGTGGTCATGTATGGATGTGAGAGTTGGACTGTGAAGAAAGCTGAGTGCCAAAGAATTGATGCTTTTGAACTGTGCTGTTGGAGAAGACTCTTGAGAGTCCCTTGGACTGCAAGGAGATCCAACCAGTCCATTCTAAAGGAGATCAGCCCTGGGTGTTCTTTGGAAGGACTGATGCTAAAGCTGAAACTCCAGTACTTTGGCCACCTCATGCGAAGAGTTGACTCATTGGAAAAGACTCTGATGCTGGGAGGGATTGGGGGCAGGAGGAGAAGGGGACGACAGAGGATGAGATGGCTGG
>NW_011494606.1:7372204-7375846 GCF_000754665.1 Bison bison bison
TCGATGGATGTGAGTCTGAGTGAACTCCAGGAGTTGGTGATGGACAGGGAGGCCTGGCGTGCTGCAATTCATGGGGTCACAAAGAGTCGGACACGACTGAGGGACTGAACTGAACTGAAGCACATAACTGCAATCAGTTAGTTCACTGGGGCGAGGAGCTCTCTGAACCCTTTCAAATCAGTGTACTGGCCTAACCACATTCTTTATGAATACATGAGGCAAATGCCTTAAGCTGCAAACAAACAAACAAACCAAGATCCTTCTGTAGAGCACTGATGTTGGATTAGGCCTGTGAACTTCTCGCTCCAAGTTTGCCCTACTGTAGGCTGGCTGCAGGGCACAACCTGCTCAGCTGAGTGTTTCATCTGAGGGATCTTCACAGAACAGTACCAGACCTCAACATCCATCAGTTTGTCAGCACACCCTATACAGAACCCAGAACACACCAACATGTGGTGCCTGGTTGAACTACTGTCCCACAATCTGGAGACTTTAACCTTCTCTGTGAATCTCTTAGCTAGGAAAGAAGGCAGCAACACGCTTCTTAGGATGGTGAGTTAGGAAAGGCCGAGTCTTAGCTACACAAATAAATGTAGCAGTGTCTTTCACAGGGATACTTAAATAACAATGCGCCACCTATCCTAAGGGGAACACAAATGATTCTCTCATCATTTTGCACTACTTTGCTCATTTTGTTACCAAACAACTCCCCTCCCCCCAAGTCAAAACATATGTCAGTCCACTATATGTGGGAAGATCTATTTACTCCTCATTTATTTACGACATTAAGTAACATAATATAGCATTTTGTTTCCTTATGTCTGAGCCCTAGATACAGCGCAACTATCCACCCACACACAGGTCCGGTCTTTGAAGGAATACATCTGGAATTTAAAAAGCACAGACTATTCCCCTTTTCCTCTCCAGACATCCATCAAATACTTAAAATTCTGATTCTCTCGTTTTGCCTAACGCTCACAGCATCTTTCCAAATTCTAAGTTTTAAATGCCCACTTTCTCCCTACTCAGAGACGGCTTCCATACCCATCCCATTCTCTTTCCACTCTCTTTCCTATCCCATTCCACTCTCTTCTGGAACATGTCCTGAGGGAGGGAAAGATCTCTTAGACCTTCCGTTCAGCCTTCGCCTCATTCCTCCCCACAAAAGGCTCACTTTTTATGGGCGCTCACGCTAGGGAAAAAGAAGAAAACAAAACAGAAGCATCCAGGTGAGACCCTATTTAAGCCAAACTCCACAGCCGGGTGGTGCGGTCGTTGCTGAGGTAGACCCACCAGGTCCGAATGCCGGCAAGCATCCCTGCTTGCAGATACCATAGCCCTGGTCTCCAGGACCCGCGCTGCCACCTACGTACCCGAGACCTGAGGACAAGACTTGCCGGCTGGGATCTGGACTGCGGACCGACAGTTCCCTCCACGTGAAGGATGAGACCCAGAAGGCGGGGCCGTGCTTTGCCTGCCCAGTAACCGCGAACCGCTCCCCCTACCTGCGAGCTCACTCTCCTCCCGCCTCCGCAGCAGCAGCCTGCACCGCTCATCTGAGTCGGACGGCTGGGCAAAAAACAACCCACGAGGCTCCTCCTTGTCCTCGTGGGCCTTACGTGCGGCCTTTCCAGCCAATGGGAAGCGCAGGGGGCGGGCAAGAGCCACCCCAGTGACAGGCGACGTCTAGTCCGCCCGCCAGCGCGAGTAGGCCGTACAGTAGTTGGGCCAATCGGCAGCGTGGTTAGGGAATGAAGGGGAGGGAGCAGGCGGGGAAAGCGAGCGGCCAATGAGATCGTGGGGTCCCTGAGCGACGGGTCCTGTGGCCTGTGGTCTTCCGAGCGCGGCGCCCAGGGGGCGTGCCCTCCTGGGCCAATCGGCTGGAGCCCAAGGTGCGGAGCGAGCGCCTCAAATGCTCGGGTTTCTCAGCTGATTGTCTCCAGCCGAGAGTTGTTTTTTGCATCTACCGAGCCGAGCCGGAGCAGGAGGAGCCGAGACCCCCGGGGGTGGGGGGCCGGGGAGAGGAGGCGGGGTCCGAGGAGCCGCGGCTGTTCTCCGCGGGGCTCTGGGTCCTGTCACGGCGCTTCCTGGGGTTGGAGGTTGGGGTGGGTGGGGGGTCAGAGGGACATCCTTCTCCCCCTCGACGGCGGCTCCGAGTCCGGCCCCTTCCTTCCCGCGCTCTTTCGCCCGCCCCCCAGCCCCCTCATGAGGGTGCCCGTGCCGGGTCCCGCGGCCGGCCGCGAGCCCTCGACGCCCGGCGGGGGCGGCGGAGACGCAGTCGCTGCCGCCTCAGGCGCCTCGGTGCCTGGCTCGGTGCAGTTGGCGCTGAGCATCCTGCACGCCCTGCTCTACGCCGCGCTCTTCGCCTTTGCCTACCTGCAGCTGTGGCGGCTGCTCCTGTACCGCGAGCGGCGGCTGAGTTACCAGAGCCTCTGTCTCTTCCTCTGTCTCCTGTGGGCAGCGCTCAGGACCACCCTCTTCTCAGCCGCCTTCTCGCTCAGCGGCTCCTTGCCCCCGCTCCGGCCGCCCGCTCACCTGCACTTCTTCCCCCACTGGCTGCTCTACTGCTTCCCCTCCTGTCTCCAGTTCTCCACGCTCTGTCTCCTCAACCTCTACCTGGCGGAGGTAAGGCGGGAGGACCGGCACGCGGGGCCGGGCGGGAGAGTGGGGCCGCCGCGTTTCACTCGGGCTGAGGATCGGTGGCGGGTTGGGGGGTGGGGTGCGGACCGGGAGAAGCGAATCCGAGAGCAGCCCGGGGAAACTGAGGCACGCCTGGAGTGTGCGCCAGGTTTCTGGCCCTAAACTTAAGCAGCCGATTGACTCGACTACTGAGGGGCTTGGGGAGTCGGCGAGGGGAGGGCTGGTGGTGAGTGAGAGTGTATGTTCAGACAACTTGAAACAGCAGGACCAGCCTTTGTTTGGCGTCCTGGCCCTTGTACGCGAAGGTGTCGGTGGCACCGACAAAGTGGCATCGCAAGAAGTAGCAGCCGGGGTAGCTCTGCCGAAGCTGGACTCTGTTGAGAGAGGTTGGATGCTGAGGTAGCAGCAGCTCTGCTGAAGCTGGACTGCTGCCAGCCATTACGTCACCAGGCAGAGCTGTTCCTCTGCTATTGTTACTGCGTTTCTTTTATTAGAAGCTTATATTCCCTCCTGCATCTCCTTACCCGGCGCTCGATAAGCCTCACACAGATTTCGTTCGATAGTTCCCCGGCGGGGTTAATAATCACTAACCAATCCCGAGGGTCAGTATAAAGACCTCCGTAAAGCCCCGAGTGTGTTTGCCCCAGTGGCTTCATGCCTCGACTATTTATTCTACCTCCTAAAGCCTAGTCTTTTTTATTTTTTCCAGCTAATTAAGAGAAAATACTAGTTTAACCTGCGCCTATTGCAGAAACAAACCGCCAAACTGTTTTTGCAATAACTTGCTTAATAGCTGGCACCTAATCACACCCCCTTTCTCTTTTATGAGGAATTGCTGGTTGGTTTGCATTGTTCTGCAGCACTTAGGTATTTGACCCATTTCAAACAGGTTTGAGAGTGTAAGTTTATCAATCATGTGTGCCAGCTAGTGGTATTTAAGCCACGGAATTTTGAAAATTACCACACACACACACACACACACACACACAAAACCCCACCCCC
>NW_011494606.1:7375946-7385021 GCF_000754665.1 Bison bison bison
AAGGAGGGGAGGAAACAAGGTGACATCATATGCTTAATACTGACTAATATAGAACAATATTGGTCTATGCAGCTAATCCTCTCAAAGGCTTTTGGAGGTGATGAGAATTAACATGGTTCTGAGCAAAAGTAAAAATCATTTGAGGCAGATTGTGTGTTTGTATTTCCTGCGTAAACCAACTCTTCTCCAGTAATAGCTATGAAGTTGAATGCATAATTTTAAAAGCACAATCATAAATTCAGCTTTTTACCACACTAAAAACAACAGTTTAGAATATGTAACAGAATTCCCAATCATTTGGAAGTACAAACAATACAGTGACAAAAACCCAAACAGTAAGCAGAAATAAAAAGTATGGGTTAATAAATCAAATAAACATGCCATAGTCACATCATTTATTTGCAGATGTTCTGATCTTCTGGTTGTTGCTTAAACTGTTACAGTACTTCAGTCCTTTATAGTTAAGCTGATACACTGTATTCTTCCTGGCAATTTCTGATATACTACCAGCACATCTCATCACTAAAACTTTGCTCTAGCTTCAGATATAGTTTGCCTAAGCATGATTAGCAGTCCTTAAGCCATGCATATCAGATAATTTGTTTTTTCCTTATACCACTGAGGATGAGATGGCTGGATGGCATCACTGACTTGATGGATGTGAGTCTCAGTGAACTCCGGGAGTTGGTGATGGACAGGGAGGCCTGGCGTGCTGCGATTCATGGGGTCGCAAAGAGTCAGACACGACTGAGCGACTGATCTGATCTGATCTGATCTGATACCATTTTGACTAACAAAGTCATATTAATGAGGCATTGTAAAACAGTTGGGCATTTCATAAGTAGCCAAACACCCTTTTTACTTTTTCTTGAAATATAACATATATCATAAAGTACATAAAGTACACAGGTACGTGAAATTTTACATATGCACACACTCATGTTACCACCACCCAGAATAAGATATGCATCATTTTCAGTGCCCTGGAGGTCCCCTTGTGTCTTTTCCCAGTCATACCTCTCACCCTAAGGTAAACACAAATTGACTAAACATTATCACCATAGGGAAAAAGCATCTATATTTAAGCTTGAAATTCTGAAAGTATACTTCTACAGTGTAAACTACACAGTATCCAGATTGGATTTTCAGACTTTTGATTGCTGTTATTCCAAGCTAGTGAGGAAGATATTTAAATGTCTAAAAGTCTTCCTATTAAATGGATATCTTATTTGTGTCATGTACTTTTTAAAACACAGTAAGGTTCTATTATCCTAGAAAACATAATTTGGAAAGAAGCTGGGCTAAAGTTTTTTCCTTTTGGAGTGTCTCCTAGAAAGAGTGTAAATTATTTGTCTATCCTAGTCTTTTTATAAAACGAATGATTTTAAGACATATAACTATACTTAAAAGAACATATTTTTACCTGTTTAAAAAGAGACATTTTTAACCAGAAATCATTTCTATATTCAATAGAAAAAATACAAAGGAATCTGTTTAAAACAGTTCAGTTCAGTCACTCAGTTGTGTCTGACTCTTTGAGACCCCATGGACTGCAGCACACCAGGCTTCCCTGTCCATCACCAACTCCCAGAGCTTGCTCAAACTCATGTCCATCAAGTCAGTGATGCCATCCAACCATTTCATCCTCTGTCATTCCCTTCTCCTCTTCTCCAGTCTTTCCCAGCATCAGGGTCTTTTCCAGTGTGTCAGCTCTTCGCATCAGGTGGCCAAAGTATTGGAACTTCAGCTTGAGTCCTTCCAGTGAATATTCAGGACTGACTTCCTTTAGGATTGACAATTTTGATCTTTTTGCAGTCCAAGGGACTCTCAAGAGTCTTCTCCAACACCACAGTTCAAAAGCATCAATTCTTCGGCACTCAGCTTTCTTTATAGTATAGCTCTCACATCCATACATGACTACTGGAAAAACCATAGCTTTGACTAGACAACGTTTGTCGGTAAACTAATGTCTCTGTTTTTTAATATGCTGTCTAGGTTTGTCATAGCTTTTCTTCCAAGGAGTAAGCGTCTTTTAATTTCATGGCTGCAGTCACCATCTGCAGTGATTTTGGAGCTCCCCAAAATAAAGTCTCTCACTGTTTCCATTGTTTCCCCATCTATTTGTCATGAAGTGATGGGACCAGATGCCATGATCTTCGTTTTTTGAATGTTGAGTTTTAAGCCCACTTTTTCACTCTCCTCTTTCACTTTCATCAAGAGGCTCTTTAGTTCTTCTTCGCTTTCTGCCATAAGGGTGGTGTCATCTGCATATCTAAGGTTATTGATATTTCTCCCTGCAATCTGGATTCCAGCTTGTGCTTCTCCAGCCCAGCATTTCGCATAATGTACTCTGCATATAAGTTCAATAAGCAAGGTGACAGTATACCACACTGGAGTATTCCTTTCCCAATTTGGAATCAGTCCGTTGTTCCACGTCCAGTTTTTTTGTTTTTTTTTTTACATACAAACAATTTACATGTCCAGTTTTTTAATTCAAATTTTTATATCAATTCCAAGTAATTGGAAGAACTATTGATCACTCTGAATGAATAAGGCTTTCCCAATGAGTTCTTTGTATTACAGCAGAGTGGTAGGGAAAATCTACATGGTGACAAATATAAAACTTAACATTTGACTTTTTTTTTTTTTAATTAATTTTATTTTATTTTTAAACTTTACATAATTGTATTAGTTTACCAAGAGACCCTTATATCTGTTTTAAATAGTTGTGCTTCTTGATTACCCAGGCTGTCTATTAAATGCCAGTTTCATTTTACTTTTGACTTCTTTTAAGTATTTGTTGTATCCACTTCTCACTAATTAAAAACATATAGTAGTAGTTTAAAATTAAATTCTAACTTAAAGACTTAGTTACAAAGAACCATAGAGCAGTATAAAAATAAGGTTTGTAAAATAACCATTACTACTTTGAATACATTGTGGTAATTATTCTAAAAATAAGTTTTCAAAAAGTTAAGACTGCCTAAACCACTCTTTCTTTTCTTTACCATACTTGAATGGAATTCAGGTAGGGGGAGGTAGCCCTTTCTGAAATAATTAGATTTACGTACTTACCTCCTAGAACAAATAGTTGGAAAAAAATAATAAACCTATGCACTAAGTTTAAAGCACCTATTGAACTTTTTCCAGCATGATTAATAGAATATGTACTTTACCAAAGAAAAGTTCACACTCCTATGCTTTTACCAGAGAAGGGTTCAGTCTTTAAAACAAATTATTCTATTAAACATGCTACCTACCATTGGAACAAGTAAAAGGACTTAAAATGAGAGTTGATAGTACCTTTGCAGTGTTGTTGATGCATGCCAAAATCAATGAGTTCACCTCCATGACCCATATTGACATTTTTTCTTGCAGTTTTGTAACATGAGTGCCAGTTGCTTAGTCACAATAAAATGCAGTTACTAAATCACAATGCCAGTACAGCTAGGAAAATTAAATTCAGAATCTTAACTCTTACATACATGGCTGCTGTCATTGTCCCTGACATTCGATATATTCTTCCAAATATTGATGGAATGTCAGAGAACATGATGGAGTTCAACTTAACAGGTACTTTCATTTTGTTATAATGGTCTATGATTTCTCACAAAAGTACTTTTATCACCTAAAATAGAAACTCCCTAAGGATAAGAAGTTACTTTATCATATTTTAAACTCATAGAACAATAGTGAATATATTTTTGGATGACAATCTTGAAAAGACCAAAATCTTGAACATATTTAACCATCTAAAATTTGAGAGTTAATTTTGATGAATATATGACGTAAATTATTTGTGTACTTTCTGGGATCTTTATATTTTGTGCCTAAAACATTGCCTATGATATGAATGCTAAGATTCTCTTAGATTTTCTTGGTTCAATTAGTTACTTCTGATTACTACAGGTAAAATCTTACTGATGAAGTTGCTTTAATATATTAGAGTTTTACTTAGCAAAACTATTTTTATAGCATGGCAAATGGCCCATAATAATTAGGGCTTTGCTAATTTGGTTTCAACAAATTCTATTAAACAGAAAAGCCTGCAAAACAAATTAAGTCTCACCTCATGAGTCAGTTACTATCTACTGGAAACTATACTTTTCTCAGTGTTAGATTTTTATCCATAACTGTGATTATAAACTGTTTTTATGCAAATCTACTAAACTGTTCTATCCATTAACTTGATTCTATCCTTCTTGAGATCATCTGTAAAGCAAGAGTTTGAGATACATTTCTATGGCAAAAACATGATTACAATGTCTTACATTCTATGTGATTTAGTATTTTCAAAGCACGTCACATCTTCACAATCCCTATAAAATAGGTAGGTATAAACAGTGGGATTTGTCCAAGGTTTTATGTCTAATATGTATTAGAAATGAGACTACTGTATAGCCCATGATCTATAAAGTCTTGTCAAGTGGTCTCCTGCCTATGAACTTTTCTGAATACCATTTATACTGCTTATTATTTAGTGTTCACTGTTTGTCTTGCTTTCCCATTTCCCACCATTTCAAACCTTTTCCACTCTTCAGCAAACTTTTTTCCTCCTTCTTACTCAGCTTATGACCCTCACCTCCTAGTTTATAGAATTAGAAACCAGGCCCATCTGGCTGAACAAAGACTCAGAGAAATGTCTTAAAATGCTGCAGAGAGTATTTAATCCCTTTCAGTGAATGATTGAGTTTGTAAGTGAGGAAGTTCTTCAGAGACAAGAAGCCACAAAGAAAGAAGTGAATATGAAATTGTAAAGTACCACACAGATGTTTGTCTTGGGTTTTGGGGGTGGTTGCTTGCTGCTTCCTGCTAACCTAAATCCTGAATTTCAATGTCTTGGGGTGACAACACCTTGGTATGAAGAGGTGACATTGGAGGCAATACCTTGTGGTGAGATCTAATCAGAGCACTCATCCCCTCCAGTTTAATGCCAGAGTTCTTGAAATACACATCTTAAGTAAATGAATTAGGGAGAAAGAAAGGTTCTTAGAGGTTGGTGGTGGAATTTGTGCCTGTCTCTGCCATGGCTCTGGGTGAAGGAGATACAAATTGAGGAAAAATGTCTTCTCTGAAAATGCATAGCAAGCTTATTCTCACACAGGTTTGAAGCCTGAAATCACACTTCTTTGATTTTAGAGGAGGAAAAAGCTCAACTGGAAAAATGTAGTTTAATGTTACCATGACTTGGTGGTAACCTCAAGCACCTGGAGGGAGCAAATCCAAATAATCTGTTGAGAAGTATACTATAAACCGAGAATTCTGACAAAATTCAAAGGAACATGAGCTCAAAATGAAAAATCACTCTGAGGACTCTTCCTTTCAAAGATTGAAGATGTCAGAATTATCAAACAGATAGTATAAAATGTCTATTTATTTGATTTAATAAAGTAACACTATTGATACATGATAAATAAATAATGTAAATTAACTAGGCACATTTGGGAAATCATTTTTTAATGAAAAAAATTTTAAATTACAAACTGAAATGAACTGAACAAATTAAATAGCTAAAAAGAAATCATTAAACTGAAAGATATGAGGAATAAATCACCCAAAATATATCTCAGAGAAATAAAAGATGGAAAATAAGAACAGAGATTAAAGAATTAATATATAATGAACAGGTTTACAATGTATTGGAATTTTAGAGAAATTACTTTAAAAAATAATGACTTAGAATTTGCCCAAATTTATGAAAGATGCTAAATTTTAAATTCAGAGAGCCAAAAAAATCCTAAGACAGATTAAAGGAAAATGAACAAAGAGTAATATCTCAAAATACCAAAGACAAACTGTGTTTAAAACAACTCGATACAGATATTACAAAAAAAAGAATGAAAATTAGTTTGTTTTGGTGTTTCATTAACAACTAAGGAATCCAGAAGATGGTGAAACATCTTAAAATTGCTGAGAGAAAATAACCGCTAACCTAAAATTCTGCTCACAGTAACACTGTCAACAACAGGAAAAAATAGAAGCCATGTTGGGGTGACATCAGCAAGATAGTGATGGACCCTCCAGCTCCCTACAAACATACCAATTCAGCAACAATTCACAAATTGCCTGTGTGAGAAATCCAGAAACTAATCGAAAGTCTCCTGTATAGCAGGTGAACACAAAACAAAAATCATCAAAACCAGTAAGGAGGTTTGGGACAGACTCACATTAGAGTCCCTGACCCCAGCACAGTGCCATACAATTGGGACGAGACCTCCTAGCTCTGAGCTTCTCCCAAAGGAAGGGGTTAGGTCATATGTCGAGCACCCCAGTGTTTTGTAGGGTGCTCTCCAGAGGTGAGACCTTCTATCTTACCAGTCTTGGAAGTCTGAGGTGTCCAATACAGTTTAACTGCCTGGAGGAGAATGGGGACAGCACCTTCAACTGGCAAACAGCGTAGCTCCCCTTATTCTCAGCAGAGAGTGAAGAAACCTGGGCAACAACTTCCTGCTACTCCCTGAGGAGGGAAAGAGTTGGTCGAGGCCCCCAGAGTCTCTGAAAAAGTTGGTTGATGACAGTATTCTGCTGTTCATGGCCAGTCCGTGAAGATTGGGGGAGATACCTATTTTGTATAATGCACAGACATTAATGTAGAGAGTTGAGGCTGAGGAAAATGAATCAAAGATGTTTCAAACAAAATAAATATCCAGAAACCCCAATGAAACAGAGCTATATAATTTGCCTGACAGAAAATTCAAAATGACTGTCATAAAGATGCTAACCACAGGCAACAGACCAAAGCATGAACAATCTCAACAAAGCAGAATTTCAAAAGAGATAGAAAATATTAAGGCAATTTCTGATCATCCAGTTATAGGACTTCACACTTCCACTGCAAGGGGCACAAGTTCAATCACTGGTCAGGGAACTATAATTCCACAATCCACGCAGTGTGAACAAAAATGTATATATATGTATATATTAAAAAGTACAAAATATAAATCCTGGAGCTGAAAACATGAAAACTAAAGTGAAAAATTCAGTGGTTCGTCAACAGATTGGATAATAAAACAAGAGAAAGGATCAATGAATCTGAAGACAAATCGTTGGAAATAATTCAGTCAGAAAAAGAAAAAGGAATAAACAAAGCTAAAGGGACTTACTGGTACAGCATTAAACCAATATACACATTGAATCCCAGACAGAAAAGAAAATACTAGAAAGGTTATTCAGTAGTAATGATGACTGAAAACTTCCCAAAAGTGGAGGAGAAAATAGACATCCAGATTCAAGAAGTCAAAAGAATATAAAGAAATGCACACACTTCAAGATATGTTATAATCAAATTATCAGAAGTCAAAGACCTTTGAATTTTGAAAGCAGAGAAGGAAAAAACTTGTCACATACAAGGGAACCCCTATAAGGCTATGAGAGATTTTTCAGCAGAAATTTCACAGGTCAGAAAACAAGCAGGATAGGGATAAAGGGGGGTGGCAGACACGGGACTGCCAAGCAAGAATAACATACTCTGCAAAATTATCCTTCAAACAAATGGAGAATGATTTTCCCAGATAAGCAAAAGCTAAAAGAGTTCACTACTAGACTTGTCTTATAGGAAATGCTAAAGCAAACTCTTCAGGTTGAAAATGATGCTAAAAAGTAACACAATAGCATAAGTATGAAACTCATTGATAAAGACAAATATACAGACAGGTACAGAAATTGTATTACTATAATGGTGGTGGGTAAATAATTCTGGTATAAAAGGTAAGAAAAATGTAAAAATAAAGACTATTAAAGATATTAAAAGATACACAAGATAAACAGATATAAATGATGACACTAAAACGTTGGAGTGTGGGCAGAAGTTTAAGTATAGAGTTTGTATGCAATTGAATTTAAGTTATCAGCTTTAAATAGATTTTATGTAGGATATTTTTGTAAGCCTTAAGGTAAGCACTCACACATATGCTATAGAAGTTACACAAAATTAAAAGGGAAAAGAAAACAACATGTATTAATACCAAAAATGAACAAAACAGGAAGACAGCAAGAGAGAAATAACAGACCAAAGAGGTATAAGACTAATAGGAAAACATCAACAAAATGGCAATATAATTTCTTTTTAATAGTACTTTAAACGTAAATTAAACTCTGAAGTCAAAGGACATAAGAGTTGCTGAATGAACTAAGAAAATGAAAGACCCAACAATATGCTATATGTAAGAAATTCACTTTCAACTTAAGGACACACATAGAGTGAAAGTAAAAGGATGGAAAAAGAAACTATAAAAATAATAACCAAAGAATGTAGGTGTTACTTTAGTTAGACAAAATAGGCTTCAAGTCAAAAACTGAAGAAGCACATTATATTATGCTAAAAGGGTGAATCCACCAGGAACATGTAACAGTTATGAATGAGTATGCATCCAACACCAGAGAACCTAAACATATAAAACATATATTGATAAAATTGAAAGGAGAAATAAGACACTAATATCATAACTGTAAGAAACTTCAATGCTCTACATTCTATAATGGATAAAGCATCCAGACAAAAGATCAATAAAGAAAGCGAGCATTTGAACCATCAGTTCAGTTCAGTTCAGTCGCTCAGTTGTGTCCGACTCTTTGCGACCCCATGAATCCCAGCACACCAGGCCTCCCTGTCCATCACCAACTCCTGGAGTTCACTCAGACTCACGTCCATCGAGTCAGTGATGCCATCCAGCCATCTCATCCTCTGTCGTCCCCTTCTCCTCCTGCCCCCAATCCCTCCCAGCATCAGAGTCTTTTCCAATGAGTCAACTCTTCGCATGAAGTGGCCAAAGTACTGGAGTTTCAGCTTTAGCATCATTCCCTCCAAAGAAATCCCAGGGCTGATGTCCTTCAGAAATGACTGGTTGGATCTCCTTGCAGTCCAAGGGACTCTCAAGAGTCTTCTCCAACACCATAGTTCAAAAGCATCAATTTTTTGGCACTCAGCTTTCTTCACAGTCCAACTCTCACATCCATACATGACCACTGGAAAAACCATAGCCTTGACTAGATGAACCTTTGTTGGCAAAGTAATGTCTCTGCTTTTCAATATGCTATCTAGGTTGATCATAACTTTTCTTCCAAGGAGCAAGCGCT
>NW_011494606.1:7385209-7402534 GCF_000754665.1 Bison bison bison
CTTGGAGAATTTTGAGCATGACTTTACTAGTGTGTGAGATGCGTGCAATTGTGTGGTAGTTTGAGCATTCTTTGGCATTGCCTTTCTTTGGGATTGGAATGAAAACTGACCTTTTCCAGTCCTGTGGCCACTGCTGAGTTTTCCAAATTGCTCACATATTGAGTGCAGCACTTTCACAGCATCATCCTTCAGGATTTGAAAGAGCTCAACTGGAATTCCATCACCTCCACTAGCTTTGTTCATAGTGATGCTTTCTAAGGCCCACTTGACTTCACATTCCAGGATGTCTGGCTCTAGATCAGTGATCACACCATCATGATTATCTTGGTCGTGAAGATCTTTTTTGTACAGTTCTGTGTATTCCTGCCACCTCTTCTTAATATCTTCTGCTTCTATTAGGTCCATAATATACTATGGACCAAATGGCACTAACAGACATATATAGAACATTCTGCACAACAGCAACAAAATAGACATTCTTCTCAAGCCTTAGCATATTTTAGAAGATTAAAATCATGCATAGTATCTTTTCTGACCACACTGGAATGAAACTAGAACTCAGTAGCAGAAGTAAAACTAGAAAATTTACAACTGTATGGAAATTCATATACTCTTGAACAACCACTGGGTCAGAGAAGAAATCAAAAAGGAAATTAGAAAATAAGTTATGACAAAAGAAAACACAGCAAAAAAGCAGTATTAAGAGAGATTTCTAAACTAATAAGCATCTGTATTTAAAAAGAAGAAAGATCTCAGATGAACAGCCTAACTTCATATATCTAAGAGCTGGGGAAAAAAAGAACCAACTAAATCCAAAATTAGCAGATGGAAGGAGATAAGGAAGGCTAGAGCAGAAATAAAATAGAATTTAAAAATAATATAAAAATTGATGAAACTAAGTTTTTTGAAAAGCTAAACAATTGACAGATTCTTAGCTAGACAATTAATAAAGAAGACAAGTAAAAGTAGAATGAAAGATGAGAGATTACAACTGATGCCACAGAAATAAACAGGATCATAAGACTACTACAATCATTTATGTACCAAAACTTGAGTAACCCAGAATAAATGGATAAACTCCCAGAGACACACCAAGACTGAATCATGAAGAAAGTATGAACAAACCTATAACTAACATGGAGAGTGAATCAATAATCAAAAACTTCCCAATAAAGAAAACTCCAGACACGTGGCTTCATTGGACCATTCAACCAAATATTTAAAGAATTAATGTCAGTTCTCAAATATTTCCAAAAAATTGAAGAGGAGAGAATACTTCCTAACAAGTTCAGTGAGACAATCATCACCTTGGTACTAAAGTCAAAGATACCACCTGAAAAGAAAACTACAGGTCAGTATTCCTAATGAACATAGATTCAAAAGTTCTCAACAAAATATTAGCAAACTGAATCCAGCAGCACATTAAAAATATCCAACAGTACACTGTGACCAAGTGGGAATTACCCCTCAGATGTAAGAATGGTTCAATATAGGAAAATCAACCAATGTGATACACCATATTAACAGAATAAAAGACTGCACATGTTTTCAATAGATCGCAGAAAAGGTATTTGACAAAATTTAACCTCAGATATGCAGATGACACCACCCTTATGGCAGAAAGCAAAGAGGAACTAAAGAGCCTCTTGATGAAAGTGAAAGAGGAGAGTGAAAAAGTGGGCTTAAAACTCAACATTCAGAAAACTAAGATCATGGCATCCGGTCCCATCACTTCATGGCAAATAGTTGAGGAAACGAAACCATGAGAGACTTTATTTTGGGGAGCTCCAAAATCACTGCAGATGGTGACTGCAGTCATGAAATTGAAAGATGCTTGCTCCCTGGAAGAAAAGCTATGACCAACCTAGATAGCATATTCAAAAGCAGAGACATTACTTGGCCAACAAAGGTCCATCCAGTCAAAGCTATGGTTTTTCCAGTAGTCATGTGTGGATGTGAGAGCTGGACTATAAAGAAAGCTGATTGTTGAAGAACTGATGCTTTCGAACTGGAGTGTTGGAGAAAACTCTTGAGAATCCCTCGGACTTCAAGGAGATCAAAGTAGTCCATCCTAAAGGAAATTGGTCCTGAATATTCATTGGAAGGACTCAGGCTGAAGCTGAAACTCCCATACTCTGGCCACCTGTTATGAAGAACTGACTCACTGGAAAAGACCCTGATGCTGGGAAAGATTGAAGGTGGAAGGAGAAGGGGACGACAGAAGATGAGATGGTTGGATGGCATCACCAACTCGATGGACATGAGTTTGAGCAAGCCCGGGGAGTTGGTGATGGGCAGGTAAGCCTGGCATGCTGCAGTCCATGTGGTTGCTAAGGGTCAGACATGACTGAGCAACTGAAATGAACTGAACACCATTTTATGGTAAAAACTCAACAAACTAAGAATAGGAAAAAAATTACTTCAGTGTAACAAAGCTACATCATTTTATGTCTTGAGATATTTTCTAATTTCTCTCTTTCTAATTTTCCTTAACAATAAGAAAATCCAAAGTATATGGGCAAAATATTTTGAAAGACACTTGATAAAAGAATACATATGCATGGCCAAAAAAAACACACATGAAACATGCTCAAGATTACTCATCAGGAAAACGAAAATTTCCACAATGAGATACCATTAAATATTGACTGGAAAGACAAATTAAAAAGATTATACCAAGTGTTGGCAAAGATGTGAATTAATAAGAAAGTATACCCTGATGTTAGGAATGTAAAATTTTATAACCACTTTGAAAAACAGTTGGACAGTTTTTAAAAAGTGAAACACATCATAAAACAAGGAAAGCATATGTCTCTGCAAAAACTTGAGTGTGAATGTTTGAAGTAGATTTACTCACAATGGCCAAAACTGAAATTGACCCAGACAGCCATAAAATGCAAAGGGATAAAAAAATATGATATAAAGTATACAAAGGAGTATACTTGGCAATAAGATAGGAACATGCTAGTGATAAGCACAACAAGGATGGATCTAAAATTAAGTAGGTCAGATGAAAAAAATAAGCTCAGCTCATACTATATCACTACATTTATTTTAAATTTTAGAAAACCCAGACACAAAAAGTAGATCACCAATTGCTTAGAACCTGAGCCAGAAGGGAAGGATATATACAACAAAGAAGCAGGATAAAGTTTAGAGGGTGTGGAAATACTCTGTTTTTGACAGAAATAGTGGTTTCTTAGGTTGTTGAAGTATGACAAAATTCATCAAATTGTACAGCTGCATACATATATTATACCTCAATGAAATGGATCCTTCCTGAAAAAGGTGCAAAGTTTTGTTTGAAATTTAATGAGAGTAAGACCTAAAGTGTCCAACAAAGGTCCTTATTGTCAAAGCTATGGTTTTTCCAGTAGTCATATATGGAGGTGAGAGTTGGACCATAAGAAAGGCTGAGTGCCGAAGAATTGATGATTTTGAATTAAAGTGCTAGAGAAGACTCTTGAGAGTCCCTTGGACAGCAAGGACATCAAACCAGACAATCCTAAAGGAAATCAAATCCTGAGTATTCATTGGAAGGACTGATGCTGAAGCTGAAGCTCCAATACTTTGTCCACCTGATGTGAAGAGCTGACTCATTGGGAAAGACCTTGATGCTGGGAAAGACTGAGGGCAGGATGAGAAGGGGATGGCAGAGAATGAGATGGTTAGATAGCATCACCGACCCAATGTACATGAATGTGAGCAAACTCCAGGAGATAGTGAAGTACAGGCAAGCCTGACATGCAATCCTTGGGTCACAAAGAAACAGACATGACTTAGTGACTGAACAACATTAGTTAAAATGAACTCTGAATAATTTACACCTTATGGGAAGTTGATTTTGTTCTAAGTTTGAACAAGTATAAAGAAAGTACCATACATCCCATGATACACCAGCAATGTCTGCTATACTGTCCATTGCTTTAGGTTAGTCACTATTGTATATTTGTTTTGAAGGAAGTTTTGCATGCTCTTCAGCACCTAGCACTGTTACATATGTAGATCGGTGCTTAATGATTTGGATGGTAGAGCAAATTCATGGTAAGGTAAAGGAATTTAAAAGAAATTCTTTTCATCTGCACAGATACAATCAGAATCTCTAGCTTTAGCAAGTTGAACTTTGCATCTAATTTGTTTTAAATAAAGACAAACTTTTATGAATTAAGTATCCTTGTTATCTTTTTGTTATAACTTTAAGGGATCTGTTTAAAGTAGTATAATTTCATCAATTCTGAAAGTCTGAGTTCTACTCCGAATTCTGTTTTACTTGGCTAATTGATATTTTCCAAATCACTAGTTTTCTGAGCCAATTGTTTAATTTGTAAAATGGTTAGTCTCACTGATATCTAAGACGTGTAGTTGTCATTATCTGACAGTGATAAAGCATCTAGAATTTGAGGGTTTCTTAAAAAATAATCTCTTCTTACTGTGTGACCTAGTTCTGAAATCTAATACAGTGTCTGTATTAGATTAAAATACAGTGTCTGTATTAGATTAGATTTAACTTACTGTGAATTTTAAGTTACACATATCATGTTAAAATCAATCAAAGTTTAGTTTGTTTAGGACACAAATATTTAAATATTTAGAATCATCTGCTTTATATGATAAGATATAACTGTATTTTGAATATGTATATTCTAACTTTTAACAAAAATTCAATTACAGCTGCCATTTTCCATTAGCATATTGATCATGTGCTACAATTTTTTTCAGCTTTAGTCTCTCAGTAGAAAAATGATTGTGGGGGGACAAATTGAGAGAGAGTAGCATTAAAACATATACATTACCATATGTCAACTTAGATAGCAGTGGAAATTTGCTATATGATGCAGTGAGCTTAAATCTGGTGCTCTGTGACAACCTAGAGGGCTAGAAAGTGGGAGGCAGGTTCAAGAGGGAGGGGACATTATACCCATGGCTGATTCATATTGATGTATGGCAGAAGCCAACACAATATTGTAAAGCAATTATCCTCCAATTAAAAATGAATTTTTCAAAAAAATGCTTAGGGCTTCCCAAGGGGCACAGTGGTAAAGAATCCACCTGCCAACGCAGGAGACGCAGGGGTGCAGATTCAAGTCCTGGGTAGAGAAGATCCCCTGAAATGGGAAATGGCAACCCACTCCAGTATTCTTGCCAGGAAATAGACAGAGGAGCTTGGTGGGCCACAGTTCATGGGGTCACAAATAGTCGAACACAACTGAGCACACACACACACATAAAAATGCTAAGTAGTATTTTCTTAACCTTTTGTGTTCTTTCTACAGCTATCGTTTAGAACTTTGCCCAGTTGCTGATCAAGCCACCTGGGCTGGTTGGAGGTGTTCCCGTGTACTCTCGAACTTTTCTGTCATACCATGGAGTTAGCAGGTTTTAAGCTAATGTGAATGATCACCATCACTGATGATGGTCAAACTGTTACTGTCCTTAAGGTATCTAGATGGAAAGAAAATAATCAGTGTTCTTTCTGCTTTTTTCTCCCCTGGGATATTCTATTACTTCTGATACATTCTGCCTCTTTTTATGACCACCATTATCAGTTAGAACGATATTGTCCAATGAATTTGGTTCTCTGTCTCTTTCTTTACACAAAGCAATTCTGCTATCTTCCTAGTTTGGAAAGCATGAAAGGTTTTATGAAAAATCAGTAATATATAATGAGGAATTTTATATGGAAAAACTTTGTAAAGGGTACCACAGTTTCATCACAAATTCAGTTTAGATTCCAAAGAAGTTTAAATCTATAATGTATGAAATTCTTAGTTCAGAAATAAATTATGTTTATTCCTTAATATAAGGTATATTAAATTTTCAATAAGAGAGCTATGCATGGTAAACTAATGAGTAACCCATAGTAACCTGTTATATTTTGGGATGATTTTCAATAATGACAGCTTACAAATTTTCCTCCTTAAAAAATTAATACTTCATTCCTGAAATAGTTATTTATGCTTTTTAAAAAATCTACTTCTAGTTAAGTAAAGGATATAGTAAAGGTACTTTATAGTCTGCAAAAGAGCACAAAATAAAGATGTTAAACTGCTTCTAGGTCATTATATTTTACTAAACAGATTATTTGGTTTCTGAGTATATTTTTCTTGAGCATGTTAATTCTGCAGATCTTGAACAATGAACAAGTAGTTGCAGTGACATATGTATGACACTATTATTAATAAAGCAGTATTTGTCTCCTTGGAAATTAAGGAATTGAACTCTGTACCATCAAAGATCTAAATGTATAGATGTATCAGAGAAAACCAGGATCCCTATGAGCCTTGAATTAGGAGTCAGGACACCTAGGTTTTAATCCTTTTAATTTCTCATGTGTTCTTAGACAGTCCACTTCATCTCTAAAGCATAGCTTTATTTATAAAATTAAGTTATTGAATTAAATCTCTAAGGTTTCTTTTTGTCCAGGAGAAACCAGGATACATTTCCAGTTGTCCTTTCCCCGTATTCTTATAGACAGTGCTTATTCTCTTAGCAACAACATGTGACAACACCTATAAAGTATTGCCAGCCAGGAGAACTCACCTAAGACATGGTGTCCAGGGTTTTTTTATTGGGAATCGGTCAAATAGGCATGGTCTCCCTGGTGGATTTTAATTACTCAGTCTCCCACCTCTTCAAAGGTCAAACTCATATTAAATGGTTTAGGTCATATAAATCATATATTAGCATAAATTATTATGGTGGTCACATGGCCACCATAAATCACATTGTTAGCATAAATTATTTGGTATGGCCCAAGTCCCCAGGTAAACAAAGGTATTCTTATCAGGCAGGATACTCCAAGGATTCAGAAATACCTCCCAAGTGCTAGGCAAGAACCAGATCTTTCTGTGTAATGTGCAGAGTTTATACAACTCAGGCCTGCTGAGTTAATCCCTTATTGCATACCTTTCAGTGAAGTAATTCTCTAGAACCTTTTTGAGAAAGTATGCTTGATAAGCAATTTTGGGGGGGCTTTTCATGTCAAATATTTTTGTTCTACTGTTATATTTTATTGATAGTTTAAGCAGCTATAGAATTCTAAGTTGGAGATAATTTTCCCTAAAGACTTTTAAGGTGTTGCTCCACTTTGAATGCTGTGATTGAAGCTTGAAAGCCATTCTGTGTCTTGATCCTTTACATGTGAATTGTTTTTATTTTCTTGAAACCTATTAGATTTTTCTTTGACCCTAGAGTTCCAAAATGATCTCTCTTCATGTTTTCTATACATTTTGCTGCACATTGAACATGCCCTTTCAGTTTAGCCATATGTATGCTTTGGTTTGGAGAAACATTTCTTCAATTTTTCATTGATTTTTCTCCCCTCCTTTGTTTCTGTTCTCTCTTTCTGGAACCCCTAACATTTGGATGTTGGACTTCCAAGACAGATCTTTTTCTTACCTCTTCTCTATTTTTCAATATGTCTTTATTCTCTAGGTTTTTTGGGAAAGATTTCTAGCCCCTCTCTTGACATTTTCATTTCCATTAGCTTGTTTAATTTCTAAGAGCTCTTTTTTGTTCTCTGAATTTTTTTATTAATAGTATCTTGTTTTTGTTTCTTGAGTGCAGTAGATTTTCTTATCTCTCCAAGTCTACTAATGATGGGCTGTTTGTCTAGTTTTTTGTTTGTACTTTTCTTTTTCTATTAGTTTGTTGGGATCACCATCCTTCATTGAAAACTTTTGAGTTATCAAGTTATCCTTGGCTGTCTTTTCATAATTAAAAGTGGAAGCTCTCAGCATATGGGTGAGGCATGTACACAGTAGACAGACTGGCTAGACAATTTGTTAGGGAACCCCTGATACTGGAATTGTTATATTTGTGTCTTTCCTTTTGGACTAATCAGATTTCTCAGGAGGAAAAATCCTTCAGAGAATAAAGCTGTGGTTTACAACACTTTGTGAATCTAGTCATGGAAGAGAGTTTGGGCATGGGAGACTCCCTTTAATTGATATTTATCACTAGTCTCCTTGTTTTTGGAATTGTACCAAACTATCAACTGTGCCTGCCATCTAACTTATATTCTAGGTCAGAGTAACCTCTACAGAGAATAAACACCCAGGTATCTGCCAGAATGAATAAGTGGCATTTCAGGGCATGGACTAGGGAAAGAGATTTAGGGACTTCAGTTCAGTCGCTGAGTCCTGTCCGATTGTTTGCAATCCCATGGACTGCAGCACACCAGGCCTCCCTGTCCATCACCAACTTCCAGAGTTTACTCAAACTCATGTCCATCGAGTCGGTGATGCCATCCAGCCATCTCATCTTCTGTTGTCCCCTTCTCCTCCTGCCTTCAACCTTTCCCAGCATCAGGGTCTTTTCCAATGGGTCAGTTCTTCACGTCAGGTGGCCAAAGTATTGGAGCTTCAGCCTCAGTCCTATCAATGAATATTCAGGAGTGATTTCCTTTAGGATGGACTGGTTTGATCTCCTTGCAGTCCAAGGGACTCTCAAGAGTTTTTTCCAACAGCACAGTTCAGAAGTATCAATTCTTTGGCGTTCAGCTTGCTTTATAGTTCAACTCTCACATCCATACATGACTACTGGAAAAACCATAGCTTTGACTAGACGGACCTTTTTTGGCAAAGTAATGTCTCTGCTTTTTAATACGCTGTCTAGGTTGGTCATGACTTTTCTTCCAAGGAGCAAGCATCTTTTAATTTCATGGCTGCATTCACCATCTGCAGTGATTCTGGAGCCCCCAAAAATAAAGTCTGTCACTGTTTCCACTGTTTCCTCATCTATTTGCCATGAAGTGATGGGACCAGATGCTATGATCTTAGTTTTCTGAATGTCGAGTTTTAAGCCAACTTTTTCACTCTCCTCTTTCACTTTCATCAAGAGGCTCTTTAGTTCTTTAGCTCTTTACTTCTTTCTTCGCACTTAGGGACTTAACTGCTCATAAACAGCTCTTATCAACCTCTGTTTCAGTCACTTCCACTTCTCAGTTCCAGTGGTACTTGGTTCTGTTGGTTCCTAAACCTTTTGAAGATTCTGAAATATTTATCAAGTTGGTTCTCAGTCCTCCTCACTACTAGCTTGGGATTCATCACATTGTGTTGATGATCCCTAAGACCACCCTCAGCCTCAGTGATTTGCTAATAGGACTTATATACCATGGTTACATTTTGTTGCAAGGATAGGGCAAAATCAGTAAAGGTTTCAAGATATATGGCATAAGGTTCAGAGGAAACCAGGCACAAGCTTCCAAGAATTCTGAGGAGAGTCAGAGGATATGCTTAATTCCTTCCTTGATGAGTTGTGACAACACATGTGAAATGTTATTTACCAGGGAAGCTCTTGAGAAACTCAGTGCCAAAGTTTTTTTATTGGGGCTTAGTTATATAAACACTCTTTGCCCAACCCCCAAATTCCAGACTCCCATAGGGAAAGCAAGTGTTGAGTATAAACCATATTGTTTGTACAAATAGCCTGGGCACAATGAAATACCTTTCTCATTTGGGGAATGTTGAAAATCTTCCCCAAAATCCCAAGTTCCCAATGCCAGCCAAGTACCAGCCTTACAAGTGGGTAAGGATAACAGTCTCAGGAATACTATGTTAACTCTTTTCTGCACACAGTATCCATATGCTTTCTAGCTTCTAACACTTTATTTATCATTTCCCATTCTACTCACATTTATAGGTTTATCTATTTTAAGAAAATCCCTTTACTATTGTCTTAGCGGAGTTTCAGGTGAGAACAAAATTAGATATATATCTTCAGTATTAATCTGGAACTTATTGAATTATAAATCAAAACACCTCAATTTAATTGTATAAAATCATTTTTAAGCAACTTGAAAAAAAATCAGACTAAGCAAAGAAATCTAAAAAGGTGCTAGTATCCTAAGAAACTGACAGACAGATATTATATTCTATGTATCCTAGAAATAAGTTTCTATAAAGAAAAAAATATTTAGAAGATTAGAAGGAGTTTTTAAAACATGAAATGTAAAATAGGCACTGAAAGAGAATATGTGAGGAAAGTCTTTTATATTTTATATGTATATATTATATATATATTATATAATTATAATTATATAATTAAATATAATATATATTATAATAATATAAATAATATAAATATAAATAATATAAAAATATTATATTTATAGCTAAGGTAACTAAAAGTCTAATTTTTAAAATCTGCAACAGTAGCAATGGCAAACTTGGGAATGGTGCACTATGCTCCACAGGAACTTAAACTGAGATGGAAAGTAAGGAAAATGTTTCTCTGAAAGAAAGCTACCTAGTTGGAAATACATGTCTTTCTGTTTACCGTGGGCTTCCCTTGTGGCTCAGCTGGTAAAGAATCCACCTGCAATGAGGGAGACCTGGTTTCAATCCCTGGGTTGGGAAGATGCCCTGGAGAAGGGAAAGGCTACCCACTCCAGTATTCTGGCCTGGAGAATTCCATGAACTGTATAGTCCATGGGGTCACAAGGAGTCAGACACGACTGAGCAACTTCAGTTTCAGTTTCTATGTACCATGGGAAAGAGAGTATATTCACCACAATTTATTTTTGCATCAATTTCAAAGTTTATATAGGTATGTCCTCCAGTAAACTTTCTATTTCAAATCAACAAATGAAGGAAAATTGACAAAAAAATTCTATAGAAAAGCACACGTTCTATAGGTATTTCAATATCTACTATTTCTAAGCACCATTATTCTACATGCCCTGGGAGACAGTAAATGATACACATTTCCACTGTAACTCTTCCTCAAATATTGAGATACCTGTGTTAAGTAAACTCATTAATGGTCCCTGACTTTAGACTATACTACAAAGCTACAGTCATAAAAACAGTGTAGTAGTGGTGCAAAAAAAGGGTCATAGATCAATGGAACAGAATAGAGAGCCCAGAAATAAACCCACACTGTTATGGTGATTAATCTAGGACAAAAGAGACAAGAACATACAATGGGAAAAAGACAGACTCTTCAATAAGTGGTGTGGGAAACATGTAGAAGAATGAAATTAGAACATGTACAAAAATACATATACAAAAACAAACTCAAAATTAAAGATCAGAAGCCATAATCTTCTAGAGGAAAACATAGGCAGAATGTATCATAGTAATATTTGAGATGTATCATAGTAATATTTTTTTGGATCTGTGTCCTAAGGCAAAGGAAGCAAAAGCCACAACAAACAGATGGAACCCAATCAAACATAAAAGCTTTTGCATAGCAAAGGAAAACATCAACAAAACAAAAAGACAACGTATTGAATGACAAAATGTTTGCAGATACAACTAATAAGGAGTTAATATCCAGAACATATAAACAGCTTGTTCAATGCAACATCAAAATAACAAACAACTTGATTTTAAAAATGAGCTAAAGACCTGAGTAGACATTTTTTTCCAAGAGAGATATATAGATGGCTAACAGGCACATGAAAATGTACTCACCATCACTAATCAGAGAAATACAAAACCAAAACCACATTGAATATTACCTCACACTTGTCAGCATGGCTATCATCAATCAAAAAGGGTACAACTAACCTGTTGGTGAGGATGTGGAGAAAAGAGAGCTCCTGTATAGTGTTTGTGGGAATGTAAATTGGTACAACTGCTGTAGGAAACAATGGAGGTTTCTCAAAAACCTAAAGGTAGAGCTATACCATATGATGCAGCAATTCCACTAATGGGAATATATCTGAAGAAAGAGAACAGACTAATTCAAAGAGATACATGCACCCCAGTGTTCATAGCAACATCATTTATAATAGCCAAAATATGGAAATAACTTAAATGTCCACAAACAGATAAATGAAGATGTATACATACAAATGGAATACTATTCAGCCATGAAAAATGAACTTTTTCCATTTATAGCAACATGAATGGACTTGGAGGGTATTCAGTTCAGTTCAGTCGCTCAGTCATGTCCGACTCTTTGTGACCCTATGAATTACAGCACACCAGGCCTCCCTGTCCATCACCAACTCCCGGAGTTCACTCAAACTCACATCCATCGAGTCGGTGATGCCATCCAGACATCTCATCTTCTGTCGTCCCCTTCTCCTCCTGCCCCCAATCCCTCCCAGCATCAGAGTCTTTTCCAATGAGTCAACTCTTTGCATGAAGTGGCCAAAGTATTGGAGTTTTAGCTTTAGCATCCGTCCTTCAAAAGAACACCCAGGACTGATCTCCTTTAGAATGGACTGATTGAATCTGCTCAAGGGACTCTCAAGAGTCTTCTCCAACAGCACTGTTCAAAAGCATCAATTCTTTGGCACTCAGCTTTCTTCACAGTCCAACTCTCACATCAATACATGACCACTGAAAAAACCATAGCCTTGACTAGACGGACCTTTGTTGGCAAAATAATGTCCCTGCTTTTGAATATGCTATCTAGGTTGGTCATAACTGTCCTTCCAAGGAGTAAGCGTCTTTTAATTTCATGGCTGCAGTCACCATCTGCAGTGCTTTTGGAGCCCCAAAAAATGAAGTCTGTTTCCACTGTTTGCCCATCTATTTGCCATGAAGTGATGGGACCAGATGCCATGATCTTAGTTTTCTGAATGTTGAACTTTAAGCCAACTTTTTCACTCTCCTCTTTCACTTTCATCAAGAGGCTTTTGAGTTCCTCTTCACTTTCTGCCATAAGGGTGGTGTCATCTGCATATCTTAGGTTATTGATATTTCTCCCGACAATCTTGATTCCAGCTTGTGTGAAAGTGCTGCACACCCAATATGCCAGCAAATTTGGAAAACTCAGCAGTGGCCACAGGACTGGAAAAGGTCAGTTTTCATTCCAATCCCAAAGAAAGGCAATGCCAAAGAATGCTCAAACTACCGCACAATTGCACTCATCTCACACACTAGTAAAGTAATGCTCAAAATTCTCCAAGCCAGGCTTCAACAATACGTGAACTGTGAACTTCCAGATGTTCAAGCTGGTTTTAGAAAAGGCAGAGGAACCAGAGATCAAATGGCAACATCTGCTGGATCATGGAAAAAGGAAGAGAGTTCCCAAAAAACATCTATTTCTGCTTTATTGTCTATGCCAAAACCTGACTGTGTGGATCACAATAAACTGTGGAAAATTCTGAAAGAGATGGGAATACCAGACCACCTGACCTGCCTCTTGAGAAACCTATATGCAGGTCAGGAAGCTACAGTTAGAACTGGACATGGAACAACAGACTGGTTCCAAATAGGAAAAAGAGTACATCAAGGCTGTATATTGTCACCCTGCTTGGAGGGTATTACACATAGTAAAATAAGTCAAAGACAACTACTGCGTATTATCACTTATATATGGAATCTGAAAAATAAATGAATGATTATAACAAAACAAAAACAAACTCACAGATATAGAGAACAAGCTAGCAGTTACCAGGGAGAAAGAGAAGATGAGAGGGGCAAGATAGGGATAGAGGTACAAACTACTATATATACAGTATGTAAACTAGAGGGATATACTATATAACACAAGGACTATAGCAAATACTTTATAATAGCTTTAAATGGAGTATAATGTACTAAAAATTTTTAAATTTCTATGTTGTACACCTAAAACTGATATAATATTATGAATCAGGGCTTCCCAGGTGGCAGGTTAAGAATCTGCCTGCCAATACAGGAGACCCAGGAAACTGGGTTTGATCCCTGGGTCAGGAAGATCCCCTGGAGGAGGAAATGGCAACCTACTCCAATATTCTTGCCTGGAGAATTCCATGGACAGAGGAGTCTGGTGGGCTATAGTCCATGGGGTCGCAAAGAGTCAGACACAACTGATTATAAATCGACTATACTTCAATTTCCTAATGTTTGATTAAAAAATAAAATGGCCCATTTATTCAGTTTTTCTGATATTAAGAAAGACCTGAAAAGCTATGGCCCCTCTGACCATAAATTGTCATTGGTGAATTACGTAGCTATATGTTATTTACCATCAAAAACTTTTGGAACTTCTGGAAATCTACATCAAGTAAATGTTTACTGTGTTTCATGGACTATCCTTCACTGTCTTAACATCTTAGTAAATCATAATTGCTTGACATTTTATGATATTAATTTTTTGCCTAGCGTCATGTCTTGTTAGCTATATTCTATAAAATACTTGGAATCTACTGTCAGGTCATCATTTTTAATCTTATTATAATCTAAATGTGATCAAAGCAACTAGTTGTGTTTATATGATGCATTGTAACATATTGCAAATCTGGGAGGACTGCTGACCTTTAATTTTTTTCCTTATTCAGCTCCACTCCCTTTCATACCCATTATTTATCCCATTCCATGACCTTTTGAATTACACTTTCTACTCTGTCCCTATTCTCTTCTTCATTTGAACCTTTTAGATGCCTTCACTGAAATCTAGCTTTTTGCAGACTTGTGGGAAGAATAATCGGCCTATTTTATGTTTCCCAATACTCCTTACTAATGTTACACCATCACCATTGCTCTTAAACACATGCCATCTGACTAGATCATCATTGGCTATCATAATAACTTCCACTTCCATGGATGAATCATTACTTTCCTTCTCCTAGCCTGGTCTCTTGTTATATAGATCTTTTTCAAAGCCCATATTGATAACCCATCCAAGGTCTCTCACTTCAGTGGTTTCTCAAAGCTCTAAAGCCCTCCATTTCTATTTGAGCTGCTCAGTAGCATGATCATGCCTTGGATCAGTTCTTGAAAATTAAGCAATTCTTTTCAACCAGTTTTTTCTCTTCCCCTTATACATTTGCATTCATCCCTTTATTTGTTTTTCACCCTCGTCCTAACCTTTACTCACTTTACCCTTTCTGTTTTCCCTACTCCATTAGCTTCTGTCTGGTGTGATTTGCATTTAGTACCTGGCCTGTCTAGTATTTCTCTTCTCTTGACTATGTTGTGCCATTGTGGTTCGCTCACCCACTCTTTCTTTCTCTACAGTAGTTCCACATGTCACAGTTCTAAATTATTACTTGAAAAGTACAATGTAGTTATCCTAACTTTTTTTTTTAATGGGAAGTTTTATTTTTATTTTTTTAAATTTTATTTTATTTAACTTTACAATATTGTATTGGTTTTGCCATATATCAAAATGAATCTGTCACAGGTATACATGTGTTCCCCATCCTGAACCCTCCTCCCTCCTCCCTCCCCATACCATCCGTCTGGGTAGTCCCAGCGCACCAGCCCCAAGCATCCAGTATCGTGCATCGAACCTGGACTGGCGACTCATTTCATATATGATATTATACATATTTCAATGCCATTCTCCCAAATCATCCCACCCTCTCCCTCTCCCACAGAGTCCAAAAGACTCTTCTATACATCAGTGTCTCTTTGGCTGTCTCATATACAGGGTTATTGTTACCACTTTCTAAATTCCATATATATGCATTGGTATACTGTATTGGTGTTTTTCTTTCTGGCTTACTTCACTCTGTATAATAGGCTCCAGTTTCATCCACCTCATTAGAACTGATTCAAATGTATTCTTTTTAATGGCTGAGTAATACTCCATTGTGTATATGTACCACAGCTTTCTTATCCATTCATCTGCTGATGGACATCTAGGTTGCTTCCATGTCCTGGCTATTATAAACAGTGCTGCGATGAACATTGGGGTACACGTGTCTCTTTCAATTCTGGTTTCCTTGGTGTGTATGCCCAGCAGTGGGATTGCTGGGTCATAAGGCAGTTCTATTTCCAGTTTTTTAAGGAATCTCCACACTGTTCTCCATAGTGGCTGTACTAGTTTGCATTCCCACCAACAGTGTAAGAGGGTTCCCTTTTCTCCACACCCTCTCCAGCATTTATTGCTTATAGACTTTTGGATCACAGCCATTCTGACTGGTGTGAAATGGTACCTCATAGTGGTTTTGATTTGCATTTCTCTGATAATGAGTGATGTTGAGCATCTTTTCATGTGTTTGTTAGCCTTCTGTATGTCTTCTTTGGAGAAATGTCTATTTAGTTCTTTGGCCCATTTTTTGATTGGGTCATTTATTTTTCTGGAATTGAGCTGTAGGAGTTGCTTGTATATTTTTGAGATTAGTTGTTTGTCTGTTGCTTCATTTGCTATTATTTTCTCCCATTCTGAAGGCTGTCTTTTCACCTTGCTTATAGTTTCCTTTGTTGTGTCCCATTTGTTTATTTTTGCTTTTATTTCCAATATTCTGGGAGGTGCAAAGCAACTAGAAAAGGAAGAAGTGAAGAACCCGAGGGTTAGTAGAAGGAAAGAAATCTTAAAAATTAGGGCAGAAATAAATGCAAAAGAAACAAAAGAGACCATAGCAAAAATCAACAAAGCCAAAAGCTGGTTCTTTGAAAGGATAAATAAAATTGACAAACCATTAGCCAGACTCATCAAGAAACAAAGGGAGAAAAATCAAATCAATAAAATTAGAAATGAAAATGGAGAGATCACAACAGACAACACAGAAATACAAAGGATCATAAGAGACTACTATCAGCAATTATATGGCAATAAAATGGACAACGTGGAAGAAATGGACAAATTCTTAGAAAAGTACAACTTTCCAAAACTGGACCTGGAAGAAATAGAGAATCTTAACAGACCCATCACAAGCACGGAAATTGAAACTGTAATCAGAAATCTTCCAGCAAACAAAAGCCCAGGTCCAGACGGCTTCACAGCTGAATTCTACCAAAAATTTAGAGAAGAGCTAATGCCTATCCTACTCAAACTCTTCCAGAAAATTGCAGAGGAAGGTAAACTTCCAAACTCATTCTATGAGGCCACCATCACCCTAATACCAAAACCTGACAAAGATGCCACAAAAAAAGAAAACTACAGGCCAATATCACTGATGAACATAGATGCAAAAATCCTTAACAAAATTCTAGCAATCAGAATCCCAACCACACATTAAAAAGATCATACACCATGACCAAGTGGGCTTTATCCCAGGGATGCAAGGATTCTTCAGTATTCGCAAATCAATCAATGTAATACACCACATTAACAAATTGAAAAATAAAAACCATATGATTATCTCAATAGATGCAGAGAAAGCCTTTGACAAAATGCAACATCCATTTATGATAAAAAAAACTCTCCAGAAAGCAGGAATAGAAGGAACATACCTCAACATAATAAAAGCTATATATGACAAACCCACAGCAAACATTATCCTCAATGGTGAAAAATTGAAAGCATTTCCTCTAAAGTCAGGAACAAGACAAGGGTGCCCACTTTCACCATTACTATTCAACATAGTTTTGGAAGTTTTGGCCACAGCAATCAGAGCAGAAAAAGAAATAAAAGGAATCCAAATTGGAAAAGAAGAAGTAAAACTCTCACTGTTTGCAGATGACATGATCCTCTACATAGAAAAGCCTAAAGACT
>NW_011494606.1:7402708-7431342 GCF_000754665.1 Bison bison bison
TTCCTATACACTAATAATGAGAAAATAGAAAGAGAAATTAAGGAAACAATTCCATTTACCATTGCAACGAAAAGAATAAAATACCTAGGAATATATCTACCTAAAGAAATTGAAGACCTATATATAGAAAACTGTAAAACACTGGTGAAAGAAATCAAAGAGGACACTAATAGATGGAGAAATATACCATGTTCATGGATTGGAAGAATCAATATAGTGAAAATGAGTATACTACCCAAAGCAATTTATAGATTCAATGCAATCCCTATCAAGCTACCAACCGTGTTCTTCACAGGGCTAGAATAAATAATTTCACAATTTGTATGGAAATACAAAAAACCTCGAATAGTCAAAGCTATCTTGAAAAAGAAGAATGGAACTGGAGGAATCAACCTGCCTGACTTCAGGCTCTACTACAAAGCCATAGTCATCAAGACAGTAAGGTACTGGCACAAAGACAGAAATATAGATCAATGGAACAAAATAGAAAGCCCAGAGATAAATCCACGCACATATGGACACCTTATCTTTGACAAAGGAGGCAAGAATATACAATGGATTAAAGACAATCTCTTTAACAAGTGGTGCTGGGAAAACTGGTCAACCACTTATAAAAGAATGAAACTAGAGCACTTTCTAACACCATACACAAAAATAAACTCAAAATGGATTAAAGATCTCAACGTAAGACCAGAAACTATAAAACTCCTAGAGGAGAACATAGGCAAAACACTCTCCGACATATCCTAACTTTTTAATGACATCCATTTTTTCCCTGTTAAGTTGTTTCAATTTTAAAATTAGGAACCCTTGCTGACACATCCACTGTCAACTGCCTGACTTTAACTGGACCTCTCTGTTTCTGGAAATAATCTTTTATAGCCCTCTGTCCATGTGTTCCAAATGTTTCCCATATTCCAAGTGCTTAAATCTAACATCCCTTCTCAGGATATGACCTTGCCTCCTACTTTACTTAACAAAAAAAAAATAGAATCCATCTGCCAAATTCCCTCATCCATTTTCTCTACATCAAAATTGCTACATCCAAATTTCTTATTTTAACAAAGTGGTTTGTAGATTATTTTACATTTTCTGTACAGATCTCCAAGTTTTTATTCAGCTATCTTTTCCTCTCTCTTATCTCAAAAGTATGTGTTTTCCTTTTCAGGGCTGACCTGCCTCACCTAGAGCCTTCTTTAACAATTGAGCTCTCCTTTCCTTTCTCCCACTCTCCTCCATTTACCATTTCACCCTCTTTAGTTCATTTCAGATCAACAGATCATTAAATCAGAAATTGTGAATGTCTGAGATTTTATTCTATTTGAAAGCTGATAGGTTAGCCTCCCACAGTTTTATAGACATATACCAAAAGAAAGCAGAAGACCCATAGGTCAGAGAAAAAGGCCATTTATTGCTCATGGGAAAAAACAAGAATCAACCAAAGTAGTGTTTTGAACCAGTTCCCCAAGCCCAGTTCCTATAAGGCAACCAGTGAGGGTCAGATGTTAACTGTGTGTGCAGCAAGGTTTGTTACAGGAGAGATAACCCCAAATAAATAAGACAGGCAGACCTTGTCTTTATTCTGAAATGTAAGCAAATCTTCACCAGGGAGGGAGATGAAAATTTTACTCCCCTGGAATGTCTTCAGGGAGAGAGATGTTCTCTCTGTTGTACCAGTCAAGAGACAGATCTTCCCTCTGCCACTGGGATAGACACCATTTCTAGTTTTCAAGGATGTTCACTGTGTAAATCCCTTGCATAGCAGAAACCCTGGACCATGCAGAAACATGCAATATTCCAATACATGATTTCCAGTAAAAAAAAATACGCAGGTTTCTCTTATCTCCTATCTTTAAAAATATCTCATATAGTCTGTGCTCACTGCCTTTGTTGTCTTACTTCCTTGCTTTTTCTTCTGCAATTCCACTGAAAACTATTCTCTTCAAGTTATCCCAGTCAAAAGTTCATTTCTTAATTATTCTTGACTTTTTGCAGAATTGAACAAAGGCTATACTTTCTTCCTTTTACCTCTAAACTACTCCACTGCTTCCTATGACTAGTCTGATTCTTAAGGCTCTCTCCCTTGCTCATCTCTCTTTTCTTCACCTTTTGGGCTTTTTCACTTTTACTGTAAAATGTGAACATATCACAGGTTGATTTCTCATTCTACATTTGTTTTCCCAAGTACCTTCTACTTTGAGTTGCAGCTATCACCTCTCTAGGTGATTATGATTTATTTCTTATATTCCAAAACTCACCTGTTATCTCTATTTCTGCCTATATGTAATAAATTTTAAAACTAAAAATCAATTACATGACCTGACTTTAAAAATTTTGTCAGTAGGACTTTGATTCTAATAGTTCTTTAGGTTCAAAACTTGAGAATGAGGAAAAGTAGACTCCCTTCCTGGTGACTCATACGGTTAAGAATCTGGCTGCAGTGCAGGAGATTCAGGTTCGATCCCTGGGTTAAGAAGATCCCCTGGAGAAGGAAATGGCATCCCACTCCAGTATTCTTGCCATGAGAATCCCATGGACAGAGGAGCCTGGACTGAGTTACTAACACTGTCAATTTGCTCAAATGCAACAGCCTTAACTCAAATTCTTTTTGGCATTCTGATCCATTGTCTATACTGACATCTAATAAATTACTCAAGCATAAAAACTATTATACAGTTTGTGAGAATTAAGGTCTAATATTTTTACAGTTTTACACAAGTCTTCCATTATTGGACGACTGCTTTTCCCTTCAGTTTCTACTTGTGCCATATTTCCTATACTCACTTACACCACAACAACATACCAAAGTACTTGCTTTGACCTAAATTCACTGCTCACTTATTCAAACAGTTTCTGCGCACTGGGACTATAAATATGAGTAAGTTACAGTCTCTCTTAAGAGGGGGATAAAAATGTGAATAAATGCCATAGAGTGTGATTTGTAATGCAAGGGTACAGAGTGGTTTCCTTCTTCCTGAGGCACTTATGGTGAAACAAAGATCAACACTCGAATAAGGTGTTGAAGGATAAATTAGAATTTGTTATGTGACCATGAAATCATATTTCAGGTAAAGTAAAAACATGTACAAAGGCATGGAGATGTGAAATGAAACCCCTTATCTGAAAGTTGTAAGTAACTCAGAATAAGCAGACTGTAAGACTGAAGACAGGGATAAAAGGATACAATGATGGGAAGGTGGAGCTAGGTGGTAAAAGGCCTTGCTGTATCAAAGGCGTGTGGGCTTTTTCCTGGAATAGTATGATCAGATTCATTTTTTTAGATACTAAAACTAGTGTATGAAAGTTTGAAGAATAAAAGATATTTACTAGAAGTTAAATATCTCAGAAAGCTACTGTATAACACAGGGAGTCCAGCCTAGTACTCTGTGATAACCTAGAGTGGCAGGATGAGGGGGAGAGAAGAGAGACTCAAGAGGGGGCAAATATATATATAATTATGACTGATTCCCGTTGTTGTACTACAGAAACCAACACAACATTGTAAAGCAATTTTCCTCCAATTAAAAATAAACATAATAAAAAAAGAATCTAAATATCTCTCCACATGATATTCATTACAGTGGGGAAAACAGTGTCTTAAACCTGGAGAAACCTGGTGGATACCATCTGATCAAACCAATGATCCAAGTTAACATCACAGTAATGGGGCAAATCAGCATCTTGAGCTTCATAATATAATGCACTAGAAGAATGCAGTGCGATCATTTCTGTGGTTTTCCTATCAAAATACATATTCTGAATCTAACATGAGGAACTATCTGATAAACCCAGTGAGAAGCATTCTACAGAATCACTGGTCTGAACTCTTTAAAACTGAATATCATAAAAGACAAAGGGAAAAAATAACAATTAAGGAATTAAGTATACAATAAACCTATGCACAATGTATAATCTTGGATTCCCTCCCCCACCCTGTGAATGGCACTTTGGGGAGCAAATGGCAAAATCTGAATAAGGTCTGCAGACTAGATAATGATACTTTATCAATATCAATTTTATTATTTTTATAATTATACAGGTTATATAAGATAATTTCCTTTATAAAGGAAGTATTATATACATTTAAATATTTAAAGGTAAAGGAGCATTGCATATGCAACTTACTCTTGAATGATTTAAGTCATATATAGTATGGATGTGAGAGTTGGACCATGAAGAAGGCTGAGCACTGAAGAACTGATACTTTCGAATTGTGGTGCTAGAGAAGACTCTTGAGATTCCCTTGGACAGCAAGGAGATCAAACCAGTCAATCCTAAAGGAAATCATATTTTGAATATTGATTGGAAGGACTGATGCTGAAGCTGAAGCTCCAATACTTTGGTCTTCTGGTGCAAAGAAACAACTCACTGGAAAAGACCCTGCCTGATGCTGGGAAAGATTGAGGGCAGGAGGAGAAGTAGGCGACAGAGAATGAGATGATTAGATGGCATCACTGAATCAATGGACTTGAGTTTGAACAAACTCTGAGAGATAGTGAAGGACAGGGAAGCCTGGCGTGCTACAGCTCATGGGGTCACAAAGATTTGAACACGACTTAGCGAATGAGTAACAAAAAAACATATTCATGTATAGAATTATTCACAGTATCCAAGCAGTATTATCCACAGTACCCACAGCAGCATTATTCACAGCATCCAAGAGGCAGAAGCTACTCAGGTGTCCATCAGGGGGTGAATATAAAACAAAATATAGTATATACATAAGTGGAATATTATTCAGGCTTAAAATGGAAGATAATTCTGACACATGCTCATGTGTGATGTACATGGATAAACCTTGAAGACATTATGCTGAGTGAAATAAGCCAATCACAAGAAGAAAAATATTGTATAATTTCTTTTATATGAGGTACCTGGAGTAGCCAAATTCATAGAGACAGAGATTGGAATGGTGATTGCCAAAGACTAGAGGGGAGAGGAACAGGGAGATATTGTTAGATGAATACAGAGTTTCAATTCAGGAGGATGAAGAAATCCCAGAGGTGGATGTTGATGGTGATGGTTGCATAACAATGTGAAGGTACTCAATGCAACTGAACTGTACATTTGAAAATGGTTAAGTTGTAGTTTTATGTTATATATATTTTAGTACAATTTTGAATAAAAATAAAACATGTAGAGAAGTGAGAATAAAGGGAAAATGGCAAAATGCCCAGTTATGTTCTAAAGATATAGATAGAGTTAAGAATGGAAGCAGAGAGACCAATTAAAAGGCTCTAGTAATAATTCAGTATAGTATTAGTGACAAAGAAAGATACATCTGAGAATGATTTAGTGGTACTATTTAGAGATTAATATGGTGATATTTTAGAATCCTTTATCACATCTAGCTTCTGGTAGATGGTGGCACTGTTAACCAAAATGTAATAGACACAAGTAAACTCACAAGCTGCTATCTTTGCCTGAGCATTTACCTAATACTCATTTCTCCACCATAACTTGACTCAAATGTAGCTTCCAAAGCCCTCCCTGGGCTTTGGAAAACCACTCTTTACAGGCTTTCCTGATAGCTCAGTTGGTAAAGAATCCACCTGCAATGCAGGAGACCTGGGTTCGATTCCTGGGTTGGGAAGATCCGCTGGAGAAGGGATATGCTACCCACTCCAATATTCTTGGGCTTCCCTTGTGGCTCAGCTGGTAAAGAATCTGCCTGCAACACAGGAGACCTGGGTTCTATCCCTGGGTTGGGAAGATCCCCTGGAGAAAGGAAAGGCTACCCACTCCATTATTCTGGCCTGGAGAATTGCATGGACTGTATAGTCCATAGGGTCGCAAAGAGTTGGACTCCGCTGAGTGACTTTCACTTTCACTGACTCTAGACAATCTCTCCTCTTTTGCCTTGCTGCTGCTGCTGCTAAGTCGCTTCAGTCATGTCCAACTCTGTGCGTCCCCATAGACGGCAACCCACCAGGCTCTGCTGTCCCTGGGATTCTCCAGGCAAGAACACTGGAGTGGGTTGCCATTTCCTTCTCCAATGCATTCCTAGACTGAATTAGTCTTTCTGCCTTCTTAGATGTTGTGACAGTATCTTTTGCATTGATATCACCATGTTTCAAAATAGTTGGTTTATCTCTGTCTTTCATACACTGAGCTCCTTGAGGGCAGAAACAGTTACTAGGTTTATGAATCCATGGTACCTTTCATAGTGTGTGCTCAGTAGTTGTTTGAATGAAATCAATAAGTTATTAAAAGACTAACATTAGGTTTCTTTATAACCTTCTGTACTTGCCTCTTTCTAGACTCCCCCACCCCAACCCCACTCCCACCCCCACTCAAAGTTCTTATCTATTTCAATAGTCTTGTAGCTAGTCTTTCTACGTTTATTTATTTTGGCTGAGCCTCATATGGACATATGCGATCTTAGTTCCCCAAGCAGGGATTAAACCTGTGCCCCCTGCAGTTGTGCAGAGTCTTAACTGCTGGACTGCCAGGGAAGTCCCTAGTCTTTCTACTTTTAGCCTAGTTTCTTTGTGGTTGCCTGTACATTGATGCCAGATTAATGAAGTATTTTGGAGTGCTTACATGAAAACCTTCATTATCTTCCCACTATATAAAAAGTAAAATCCAAATTAACCAGTCAGGAATTTAGACCTTCCACCCATGTTCTCAGAAGTTACCATGTTTATTTCAAATTCACCTTATCTACGCTTAATCTTGATTCATCAAGTATTTGAGGACCTGCCTCTTGCAAGACTTTATGAAAGAAGTAAGTTTACTAAATATATGTTCATCATCTTTGTGTTCATTTTTTGGTCCTTTGTTTCCTTTAATGACTTCATTTCATCTTAAGGGGAAATAATATTTGGAGAACACTCAGCCATATTCATATTTAAGTAAGTTGTTCCATCTTAAGATACATTTAAAATAGGTTACAAGCCATCCAGCACAATGTTTGGCTCAAAATAAAAGTTCAATAAATGTATATTTATTTCAGTTTAAAATATTACATATTGAAACTGAATTATTTCAGTTTAAAAATTTTAATTTTAAAATTTAAAGATAGAAATTCAAGTTTAAAATTATACCAAAGAAAGTTATTAATTTATTATATTAAGCTTTTGAAAACCTGCCTATTTTTGCTTCAATGGTTGAACTGTTAACATTTGAGGTTTACTTGCTATTATTACTTGTTGTATCACTTTGAAACACATATTCAAAGCAAATTTAAAAATACTATATTACACATGTTTTCAAAATCTTTTTTCTATACTCTCTTTATAGGTTATATGTAAAGTCAGATGTGCAACTGAACTTGACAAACACAAGTAAGTTTCATGAGTAGCATATGTAAATTTTGTTTACAGTATACTTCTCAAGGTAGAAGGCTTGGTAGTTGAGGGTGCTTTAGCAGTTTTGTAGAAGATCATGTATTTAGATTAGTTCACAGAAAGTGAACTGAGTAATCTGGCCTTCCCCCCTCAGCAGTATTGCTGCAGCATACCTGTTTTGGTGCTCTGCCACTGTCCCACTTCAGATGTCAAATGTAGTTTCATAGGGTCCACAAATTCTCAAGATCGACTATACTCTCATAATCAGATTATGCTGTTTGGAGTGAGAATGTATAGTGTCATTCCATGAAATATTTAATGTTTCTGTACTGATTCACCTCAAAAATGAGATTGCTAAACCGGGGAGTCAGGAGCCTTGGATTTCAGACCAGTTCTTCTATAAACTTGCCAGCAGTGCTCCTCATCTAACCTCTTGATGCTTTTTTTCTTAAACCACTATAATTCCCTGGATGTATGGATAATTTCAAGGTTCATTTTAGGTTTCAAGCTATATAATTATTATTTTTATTATTTAACCTGAGAGAATATTAAGATCTAAACTTCTCAAACTAGAATCCTTGTATTTTGCATGTATACTTAATAAAGATTGATTGTTACAGATTACACATTGCCTTCCATTTTCCTTGTGTAAATTACTTACAAAGGCAAACAATGTTTTATGATTCCCACTAGTAAAAGTAATCCAAAGTAGAGGCTACTAGAATGGCAAATAAATTTCTTGATCGTGTTAATTTGGAGTATAAATGTATTTGAATTGAGTTACTTTCGTATAGATAGCTGTTCCAGCTACTTGATACAGAGAGCCACACCTTACCTGAAGAGTTTTTATGAAGTGGTCTAATTTTTCTTAAGGGGAAGTAGTTTAGCATTCTACTTTGGGAGTAGTTCTGTATGCATAATAAATATGCCACTTTAGAAGAAGATGAGATATTGATGGGTATATGAAACTCTACATATATTGTCCCTATGTTCCTCTTTAGTCTTGTTTGAAATAAATGTTTGCTATAATCAGATGTTCATAAAGGGGAGAATTGTTTAAAACACATTTCCCTTACCTTCTAAAGTTAATATTAGTGATCAATTTAAATTTATATATGGTATATTAATTTTCCAAGCAAATTTTAGAAGCCTGCTAATTCTTAGAATGGAAAGGTCAATGAAAATATGCTCAGCAGTTACAAAATGAAAAATTCAGGATTACTTTAATTAGTTAAGATAATCCTATATTACTCTTCCTGATAGAGGCAACTGAATTCAAGTCCACATGAGATTATTTTTAAACTCATGGTTTAAAATCTGATGCCATTTTTAAATAGCTTAGTTACTAATATCATAATTGCAAAAATATCCTAAGTAACTCTGTGTAATTATTAAATTTGTATTTAATGAAATTATAAACAGTTTAAACTGAAGGAATTATTGTACTTAAAGTAACACACTAATTCAGTATTAAATTTAGCTTCTCATTAGTTTTATAAAAATCTAATAAATTCATTTTTTCTTTCAGAATTCTGTTGCATTTGGGCTTTATATTGGCAAGCCTTCTCTTTTTAGTGGTGAACTTGACTTGCGCGATGTTAGTCCATGGAGATGTCCCAGAAAATCAGTTGAAATGGACTGTGTTTGTTCGAGCATTAATTAATGATAGCCTGTTTATTCTTTGTGCCATCTCTTTAGTTAGTTACATATGCAAAATTACAAAAATGTCATCAGCAAATGTCTACCTCGAATCAAAGGTAAGTGTGTTTTTTAAATTTATACTTGACAAATCCTCATCATTAAATTTATACTTGACAAATTTATACTTCAAATCCTCATCTTATGAACCATATTTTAATGGAAATTTTATATTTCTTTAAAAAGCATTCTGAATGTCAGGTACATTTCTGAGCATGAAAGAATGGTCACAAGAAATTAAAAAGTATTCAAAAATTGGTGCTCACTAAACCATGGTTTTTTTAAACAAAGACACTTATCTTGAACATATTGTATTTTCTATGATATATCCTCTGCATTGGAGGCTATAATTAAACTACATAAGCCAGAATGTATACAAATGTATCACAAATAGTCTGATATTCAACTAAGTTGCTATACTAACAACTTAGGTTTCATCAGTAAGAGTGGCAGTATTGCCATTTAACAGATTTACCACTTTATGTCTATATATATTTGGGTTAGCAATGTCAAGATGTCATACTGGTATAGTGTTGTTTATTTGTATAAAGTTTTAGAAAATGTTACTTCACTGCATAATATGAAGTCCCTATGGTATTTGAAACAGCTAGTCATGTAACTGAATTTATAAATGCCTTGCTTCTCCCTTTCCGGATACTTTTGGGTCAGGAAACAAAAGCCAATGTTAACCCATTAACAGAGAACCATGAATGTTTCTGCTGTTGCTGATTGACAGTATGGATGAGTGATGAATCGGTATCACAGTGTATATGTGGCATTGGGTGTGGGGTATATGCGTATGGATATTGGGGTGGGGGGTTATATGTACATATGAGGTTGCTTTAATTTGGCATCATTGCCTATTCACTGACAATAAGCAAGATAGTTTCTTAAACAGTTCTCTGAAATATTTTTTAGACTTCTGTATTATTATTACCCTTAATATAATCCTACTAAAGCATGAAAATCAACTTGTCCCTTAAGTTTAGGTGAAGATTTTAATTTTATTTTTTAAACTTATATCAATAGAAATATAAATATAGAAACAAAAATAGAAATAGAGGAGAGAAAGAGAGAGACATAGACTTACTTTCAAACCCATTAATCTTGCCTGGAAATTTTTTAATTCAACTTCTAACAGTTTACTTCCTAAAAGTCAAATATTTTAGTTAATTCTGGCTTCCATATAAGTGTTAAGAAGAATACAACCACCGTTGTTGTGGTGCATAATCTTTTGATGTAGCAACAGCATCTTTTCATAGTGTGACAACATCAGGATAAATTCCTTACCTCTTTGGTCTAGTGATAAAACATAAATAAATGAGGCTGAATTTGAAGGCTTATTTTCTGAATACTTAGAAACTTTAAGTTTGGTTTTGCTCACTGTGATATACAGAATTCTCTGGATGTAGTTAAGTTACCAATGTGAGGAGGGAAGTTAATCTGATAATTCCTCCAGAATTAAATACCTTCCCATCACTATCATATGAAAGATATTCACTTAAATTTAAAAGTGCATGTATTCAGAATTCTCTCGGAACACTACAGAGAAACATGTTCAAATACATACCTATAAAGGTAAATATAATATGAGATAGTAAATTATTTGTATTATACTGTTCTGTAGTTCTTGGTTTTCCTAATTAGGTTTATTCAAATAGTACATCATCTTGCTTTCACATTTTCTTTGTAAAATCTCTAGACTCATTTTTGTTTTTTGACTTCTATAACAATATATAGTAATGGCCATTTCTTTTATTCAATTAGCAAATGTTTGTTGAGCATCTGTCTCCTCCACTTTCAAACTGACCTTGTTTCTTGCTATCCCTAAGAGAGTTTCCTTAGAGTTCAGACTTTGGTCTTCTGTTTTTCTCTTTATTCTGCCTTCCTTCTTCTACATAATCAGGATAATGAGATCCTCCATGATTTATCTCAGTCTTACCAACCTTATTTCTAAGTAGTACAGGTATGCTTCTCTGTCTCTATACCCTTAGGCTGTTTCATCTTCCCAAAATGTCTTTCCACTCCCAGTGCTTTATTCCGTGGTTTGTCCTTATCTTACCCAACTTTAAGGCATAACTTTAATGTTTCTCCTTTTTATGACCTTAATTTTGTCCCTTCTTCTTCATCTCCAAAATAAAATTTAGAAATAATTTTCTGTTTGAATTCTCTTAATTTTATTCTTTTAGCTACTAGATCAGTGCTGTGACTTGGTTCTTTTTCAAAGTAGCAACTCTGACTTGCTTTTTAAATATTCATTATTATGATTTTGAATAGTTAATTTCTTCTCTTTCAGTTTCTGATTTTCTTAGGTATGTAAGGTTGTTACTTTGTTCCATATCTATGTTCTTATATAGATACTTAATTTATTATTTTAAATTAAACTAATAAAGGCATTTAGAGCAATGTGTTTTCTCAAGTACTGCCTTGGCAACTTTCCATAATATCATTACTGTGTATTATAGCAACATCCTTTGGATTTCAGCCATGTCTTAAATACTACATATTTACACATTGGTGTGAATTAGATATTATCTCTACACATAGATAGATACTGTTCTACTTTCACTTTGGTGAAAAGTCTAATATTCAGATATATGTTCTCTTTGGGCCCCCTAACTTCCACAGAAGTTATCAGTTTTACCCTCTGCATGATTGTCCATGCATATGACTCTGGCCTCCTAAACAATGTAGAATTTCTGTACTCCAGGTTCTTGTTGGAGAAAATGTTAGTTTTTAAACTCAAAAGCTTAATTGCCAGAAACATTACCTGAAGGATATACAATCTATCCATAATCTCATCTATTCCATATATATCCTCTGCTCAATCCAGTTCATTATAGAGTTGTATTCTGAGACTGCATTATACCCTGGATAGAATTGTCTTTCCTGACATATACTGGCACATCATACTTTGGTCTATGTCAGGAAATGTGTAAGAAATTTCTTGTGAGAAACGTTTGTCTTAAAGTCTTATCGTATTATGTTGTTGTTCCCTAGAAAAGATCTTTTTCTCCAGTTGAGTACCAAGAAAAATATTAAAGTTCTTTTCCCTGGCTACTGTGTTGTGCAGCGGCAAATCTGTGGCTCATCTTTATATCAATCACAGGTGATCTTATGATACCCAGGTTTGTTCCGGGTCTACCTCTCATTTCATTTCACATTCTTACCGCATCCCCACATCTTACCCCATCCTTTTTCATATATATTGATTTTTTAATTAATTTGAAATGACCTTAGTGAGAGACAGTGTATCATAGTGATTAAGAGCTAAAAAAACAAAAAACAAAAAAAAACCAAACCCTGGGATCAGAGAGATAAGGATATAAATAGATCCTATCTCTCTTGTTCATTGGTTGTATGACCAATTGAGCAATTGGACAAGTAATGAAACTGTGCAGATTGTTCAGATTGGGATTTGAACCCATGGTCTTGATATCACACACCTGGTCTCAGCCCTTAATGAAACTCAGATTCTTGATGTTTCACTGAAGAAAGAATTCAGTGAGAGACAAAGTGATAGGTAAGAAGTGGATTTATTTAGAGAGAAACACATCTACAGATGGAGTGTGGGCCATCTCAGAAGGCAAGAGGCCCTGAAATACAGGGTGGTTAGTTTTTATGTATTGGGTAATTTCATAGGCTAATGAGTGGAAGGATTATTCCAAATATTTTGAGGCAGGGACAGGGATTTCCAGGAATTGGACTATTGTCAACCTTTTGGTTTTGACAGTCCAGCTTGAAATTGTCATGGCACTGGTGGGTGTGTCACTTAGCTTTTGCTAATGTGTTATAATGGGCATATAACGAGGTCCACTGGAAGTCAGATCTTCTGCCACATTGGACCTAGTTGGTTCTAACTAGTTTTTGTCATGTCCTATGACTATATCATTCTTTTAAAAGTTGTTCCTTGCCACCTTCCCTCCTGTTTCAGTAACAGCATCTCTAATGGTCACTCTCCTGGTCTGTAAAATGAAAATAATGATAATGTTGATCTCATAGGTTGTTTGAGGATAAGAGTAGTACCTACCTTATAATGTTGTTATAAAAATTAAATTAAAATGCATATAAAGTGTTTAGTATAATTCCTAGCACTTAGGACGGCCTTATAAGTGTTAGCTATTATGATCCTAATGTATACAAAAGAATGGTAATGTAGCTTCAAAAAGTTCTTGAATACCCAAAATTGTTGGCAAAATGTGTCTGGAGACAGATCCTCTATATATCAAATTCTCCAAAGGAACAGTGAAAAAGATAAGAATTACTGGAGAATAGGATTTCTCTTTTAAATAGTTTAATTTTGACTCTTTATATTCCATTCTGCACAGATTTTGTAAGGGTTGAAGTCTCCGACATTTCATATAATAATTGAGTCATTTTTCTTAGAAATTTTTGGAACATGTATTGTTGAAAGTATATAATGACCTTTTTTATTTGTTTTTTAATTTTTTTCTTAATATTATTTTTAAACTTTTTGTATATTGCTAACATTTCAACTGTGTCTCATTAACTTTAGATAAAATGTTTCTTTTTTACAAACTCTTTATAGGGTAAACAAATATATTATATTTATTAATATGATCATTTGTCAGTATTAGTCCTTTTCTCCAATTAAGTTTTTTTTTTTTCGTTTTCTTTCTTTTTTTTTTTTTAATTTTATTTTATTTTTAAACTTTACATAATTGTATTAGTTTTGCCAAATATCAAAATGAATCCGCCACAGGTATACATGTGTTCCCCATCCTGAACCTTCCTCCCTCCTCCCTCCCCATACCATCCCTCTGGGTCGTCCCAGTGCACCAGCCCCAAGCAATTAAGTTTTTTAAACTGCTCTTTGCTTTGCCTTTCTTTGTTTGTTTTCTGTGGTATATTTGAATTTATTTACTTTTAATCAGAATTATAATATAACTTTTAACATTAAAATACATACAATAAAATTATTTTTATTCTAATATTAATTTCCATTTTAGGAAAAATAAGCATATTTATAAGAATATAGGAGACATGTTATTTTTAATGGATAAAATAGTGGCACAAAAAAGGTTTCAAATTAGTTAATTTAATTTGAGTGGTCTTTCATGCAGATAACCCCAACTTGCCATTATAGGAGCCAAAATAATGGCAAGTTGGGATTATCTGTATGAAAGGCCACTCAAAGTTAGGGTGAGTACAAAAGTTGAGCTTTTAGCCTTACATCTCTGATTAAGGACATGTACAATTTTATATCTGGATAAGAGTGTAAAACAAATCATTGTCTGACTCAAGGTTAGTTTGTCTCCCTGCCTAGTTAGCTGTTTGCAAATAATGCATTTTCTGTCTGTCTTTCCTGAATGTCTAACAGTTTTAATTACTATGCAAACCTTTCTGACCCATGTTCTCTTAACTCTTGATCCATATTAATTACTATATTGGGATGGAAGGCATCATCAGCATCTTGCAGAGACACAGTAACTTTTCAACTAAACTATACTTTTGACCATTCATGGAGACCAGCTGATCCTATAAGACTAAAGAAGTAGTTTATGATTACTTGCTGCTGCTAAGTTGCTTCAGTCGTGTCCGACTCTGTGCAACCCCATAGACGGCAGCCCACCAGGCTCCCCTGTCCCTGGGATTCTCCAGGCAAGAACACTGGAGTGGATTGCTATTTCCTTCTCCAATGCATGAAAGAGAAAAGTGAAAGTGAAGTCTCTCAGTCATGTCTGACTCTTAGCGACCCCATGGACTGCAGCCTACCAGGCTCCTCCGTCCATGGATTTTCCAGACAAGAGTACTGGAGTGGGGTGCCATTGCTTTCTCCGAAGTAATAGGCTAAAATACCATTAATGTCTGTCATCCACCACCCTGAAATATGACTTTGCCAGAATTTGTTGAGGATGATGGTTAAAAAAACCCCAAAAAACCAGAGCCTGCATCATCCTCTATAATAGATATGATTGCTACCTTCCCAGTATTCTGATTTCTCTCTTGAGTCACTGGAATTTTTTTCATTCATTTTAAGCTGTGGTGCTTCTTTAATTTACTGCCTTCATTATTCCAGTTCTTATACTGCAAGTCTTATTTCCTATTCTGTTGCTGAACCAATCTACCACACACTTGTCCCTTTTGAAAAATCCCTGCTTACAACACTGGGTTTATATCTGTTATCTCTTCCTAAGCTCAAGTACCTTTCCTTTATACTTCTAAATTCTTCTACTAGACCAGCCAGCATTTTCAGAATTTTTAAATTTTTCCATGGACATAAAGTTCATCAACTTAAAGCCATCTTATCTGTAACAGTAGAGTCATTAAAGCCAGAGATCTAATTTCACTATGTCTTAGCACCATGAAACTATTTTTAAAACTGTTTAGGCCTTATAATTATCAAAATACATTTTAAATTTACTAATTGAGATTACTTTGTTTTCTTATTTTTGATGCTTAGTTTGGCATTCTAATTTCAAAATGGAAATAGCATTTGTGAGATGGATTCAGAAACATGTGCAGGGTTCTACTTCTGCTATTGGCCAAGTAGCTTCTATTGGACTCAACCTTCTGCAGAAAGCAAAGATAAATCCTGGAAAAAATATAAAAAGCACTGACAACACTGGAGAGCAGCCTCTTAGAAGAAGGAACTGACACTGCGTGAGTTTCCTGTTTTTTACAGCTTCTAGCCTGAGGAAAAGTCCCGTCCATGGGGCAGCCAAAACTTGAAGAGAAACCTGCTGTTTTACTTGCTTGAAGAATCACAGGGCAAAATTCAAGAAACTATTCCAGATGAAAAGTCAGTGGAAAATCTCAGGAAGAAGACAGCCAAGTAGAGGAAGGTCCAAATTCTGATTTAAACTCTGCCAAATTTTTATCTGATACCTGAACTAGACGTGTTCAGGATATACTCTAAGCAGCAGCACAGTGAAGGTTAAAGAAATTGAACTGAGAGTTCAGCTGCTATTCATACATGAGAGACAGTTTGAGATTTGAGTCTAGCCAGCTTAATCATTTGCTAAAAATAAAAAAATTTTAAGGGAAAATAAAAAAAATCAATATATTTTAGAAAACTATAACAGCATCCAAACTCTAAAACATGGCACTCACAGTGTCCAGAACAGAATCCAAGGTCACTAGGTATATGAAGAAACAGGAAAACTATAACTCATACTCAAGAGCAGAAAGAAAAACTCAAAAAGCAATCATTGGTGGCAGTCCCAGATGTTGACCCAGATGTTGAATTTATTAATGATTTATAGTATGCTCAAGGATGTGAAGTAAATATACATTAATACTTGAATGAATGAATAAATAAGAACTCTTAAGAGAAATAGAAACTATTTTTTAAAACTATCAGAAAGTTTAGAATTTAAAAATACAGTATTTAAAATTAAATAGTCACTACTTGGGCTTAGCAGCAGATTGGAGATGAAAGAAGAGTCAGTGAACTTAAATCAATCAGAAATTATCCAATTTGAAGACCAGAGTATGCTGGGGGACAGGGAGGGGAGATGACAATGAAATGAACAGAGTCTCAGGGTCAGATTATGTAGAATTGGAATTCCCAAAGGAAAAGAGGAAGAAAATGAAATTGGGAAAAAAAACGTGTGAAGACATATGACCTAAATTTTCCAATTTTGATGACAGACATATATTTGCAATTTCGTGAAGCTCAGCAATCCCAATCAGGATAACTAGAAAGAAAATCTCACCTAGGTTCATTGTAGTCAAGGTGCTTAAAGTGAGAGTGAAAGTGTTATTTGCTCAGTCATGTCCAACTCTTTGTGACCCTTTGGATGTGGCCTGCCAGGATCCTCTGTCCATGGGATTTCCCGGGCAAGAATACTGGAGTGGGTTACCATTTCCTCCTCCAGGGAATCTTCCTGACCCAGGAATCGAACCCACGTCTCCTGTGTCTCCTACATTGCAGGCGAATTCTTTACCCACTGAGCCATCAGGGAAGCTCTGAAGTGCTTAAAACCTAAAAAAAAAATTTTTGCAAATAGAGAAGAATGACACATACATAAGGGAACATTGATTCAAAGGATCAATCACTTCTCATCAGATGTAATAGAGCCTGAAGACATGGAAACAATATCTTTGAAATGCTAAAAGAAAAATATTGTCAATTCTAAAATCTATATCATGCAAAAATATTCTTTAAGAATCATGAAGAAGTAAAAACATCTTCAGATAAAAGAAAAAGAAAACAAAGAAGATTCACTACCAACAGACCTACACTATAAGAAATGCTAAGAAAATTTTACAGACTGAAGAAGAATAAAATTGGCTTGAATTTTAGCCCTTCAGGAAGGAATGAAGAACACAAGAAATAAAAAATATGTGGGTAAATATAATTTCTTAATTTCTTTAAAATAAATATGACTGTGCAAAGCAAAATTGATAATGTGAGGCTTAGGTGTGTAGATATAATACATAATTCTCAGTATAGTATATAGAACAACTACAGCACTGTAGCATAAAGGATAGGGCCTATATTGTTGCAGTTCTTATATTTTACACCAGGTGGTATAATATTAACAATTATTTGGACTATGAAAAGTTAAGGATATATTTTATAGTCCCTAGAGCAGTGATTCTCAAACGTTTTGGTATTGAGATCCCATTACAATACTAAGAATTACTGAGGACCCCAAAGAGATTTTGTTTATATAACTTATATATACCTATATATACATTTTAGAAAAAATGATAAATTAAAAATATTCATTTATTCATTAAAATATCAATAACAAATCTATTCTATGTTAACATGAATAAAATGTTTTTATGCTAAATAATTATATTTTCCAAAACAAAAGTAAGTTAGTGAAAAGATTGACATTGTTATACATTTTGCAAATCTCTTTAATGTCTGACAATAGAAGACATCTGGATTTTCATGTCTGCTTCTGCATTCAATCTGTTGTGATATGTTGTTTAGGTTGAAGTATATGAAGAAAATCCATCCTCACACATATATGTAGTTGGAAAATGGAGGAGAATTTAAATAGCCTTTTCAGATAATTGTGGATATTCTTCTTTAATACTACACCAAAACTCTGAAGTGGAGGTTTCTTAAAGGTTAGTTGCCATATAGAATCTAAAGCCATATTAGTGAACTTTCTGTACTCTCCATTGGTCTGTCTTACACTTTGATTGAGTTATAACATCATGCATTGATCATAGGAAAAGTGGTCACAGATCTTCAAAATGTTGATACATTTCATTAGACAATATCCAGAATCACTTTTGTTAATACCACCACCAACCTCATCAAAGAAAGTATTTAAGTTTGGGAAACTGCCAGTCTTACAGTGGATACAGGTACTTACAGGTTTTCAAAAATTCTAATTTTCACTTGAAAGTTCATATTTCATCATTGGCAATAAATATTATTAGATGTTTTCTTTGACATGACAGGCTCATTTCATTTATTTTTGCAAAAAGAAGTATGCTTATTAACCAAGTCTGAATGATAGCTTGATAGTCATAGCTGTCTGTCAAGTAGAAAATGGGATTTCATGAAAAAAGTGGCTCACAAATTCAGCTCACAGGTCAAACCACCACCACATAAGTGCTTCTCCTCAAGACATCTACTGTGCTTCAGTATACAGAAGAATTACTTCAGTGCATATCTTATCTAATCACACAGAATAGTAAATAGATAGGTACTGGGGGGTCAATACTTAATAAATATTTTCACTGTTTCATCAGGGATATTCTTAAATGAACTTTCTTTTTTAACTGGGAGTACATAGTAGTAAAGAACACAATACTGTTTGGTACCACTGCATTGCTTTGTGCTACAGCCCACAGTTTTACCCTCGACTGTTTCTGTACCATTAGTGAGATTATCAGCGCAATTGGCCCAGGATAAATGGTCAGAAGAATTTTCAACACTTTGAATATTTCAGTAGTACTTCTCAGGCATTCCAGAAGAGTATCTTCTTGTATGACTAGTTGGTGCTGACACCAGATGAATACAAACAAAATTAGTCCTGCTCTATCAGATTTATTTATTTTTAAGGCAAAAATAGTAACACATCTATTGATAAGACATTAAATCACTATGTTTTTAGTTAAATCTTTGAATCAGTGAATTTCTATCTTGGAAAATGGTAATGCATGTTTCATCCAGGAGGCATTCAGCAATGTTAACTTTTCGAGGCTTTACTAGTCTCTCAGCTATTGTGACTGGTTTGCCACCCAATGCAGTATAACAACTTCGCCTATAAAATGCCTGAATGGTTTCTTAATTTCTAGTTTGGAAAGTTATAAAAACAATTTGTGGAATTTAAATGCTCACCACACCTGCATTTACAATTACAGTTGTTTTGCTTTAATCTCTGAATGATTGATCTCAAAATGATGCTGCAGCTTAACTTGGACAAAATGTTCTGTCGCAAAAGGCAATAAGGTAAATTATTAACACTTATAGAACTTATTGAAAGGTAGTTTTCATTGCATTTCATTTGATAAAACAGGAAATCAGTTTCACCTAGTTACTTTATATAGATTTCTTTCTTCACTGAGTCAGAGAATTCTAACACTTTCAACTTTCTCAGTATCTTAGAAGTAAACAGAGAAGCTGTGTGTAGAGAAAAATATTTGTTATTCTAATGAATATACATAACATAAAATTTACCATTTTAACCATTTTTAAATGTACAGTTCACGGACATAAAGTACATTTACATTGTTGTGTAACCATCACCACTGTCCATCTCCAGATCATCTTCATCATCCCATACTGAAACTTTGTACCAATAAAAAGATAAGTCCCCATTCCTAAGCCAATAATCCATTTTTTAAATTTTTATTTTATTTTTAAACTTTACAATATTGTATTAGTTTTGCCAAACATCAAAATGAATCCGCCACAGGTATACCCGTGCTCCCCATCCTGAACCCTCCTCCCTCCTCCCTCCTCATACCATCCCTCTGGGTCGTCCCAGTGCACCAGCCCCAAGCATCCAGTATCGTGCATCGAACCAGGACTGGCAACTCATTTCATACATGATATTATACATGTTTCAATGCCATTCTCCCAAATCTCCCCACCCTCTCCCTCTCCCACAGAGTCCATAAGACTGATCTATACATCAGTGTCTCTTTTGCTGTCTCGTACACAGGGTTATTGTTACCATCTTTCTAAATTCCATATATATGTGTTAGTATACTATATTGGTGTTTTTCTTTCTGGCTTACTTCACTCTGTATAATAGGTTCCAGTTTCATCCACCTCATTAGAACTGATTCAAATGTATTCTTTTTAATGGCTGAGTAATACTCCATTCTGTATATGTACCACAGCTTTCTTATCCATTCATCTGCTGATGGGCATCTAGGTTGCTTCCATGTCCTGGCTATTATAAACAGTGCTGCGATGAACATTGGGGTACACATGTCTCTTGAATAATCCATTTTTAAATATGAAAAGAATTATAATTTTTCATTTTAGAGTAAAATGTGGTTAATTAGTTAATTAATTAATTAATTAAAATGTAATTAATTTAGAGTAAAATGAGTTTAATGTTAAATTTAATATTTTAAATTTTTATTTAAATGCTTAAATATTATGAAACAAACATATTAATTGTACCTATTCTTGTTGTGCTGCCATGTAGATACAAGGAAAAATTTAGGATTTCATTTTTTTTTCTTTTGGCTATACGCTGTGGCTTGCTGGATCTTAGTTCCCCTACCTGAGATTGAACCCAGGCCACAGCAGTGAAAACATCAAGTCCTAACCACTGGATTACCATGGAAATCCCCCTTTCCCTTCTTTTCTTCTAGGATTTCAGAATAACTACTTGTTTGGGGATTTCCCTGATGGTCTGGTGGTTAAAACTCTGTGCTTCCACTGCAGGGGTATGGGTTTGATCCCTGGTTGGGAACTAGGAACCCACATGCCATGTTATGGGCATTGCCAAAAAAGAAAATAAACCTAATAGTTTGATAATAATGAGGTTTTAGCTGCTATATCAGGTATAACTAAAGAAAATTAACAAGAACCCAATAAAGATACAGAGAACAAGCTGACTTAATCTCTGAAAATGAATGTATTTATACCCTAAGTCTATTATATCAGGAATCTGTTAATAGAAAACACAAGAACACACATGCATACAGAGTGTTGATGCCATCACATATCATAAAGCCTCTAGAAAACTCTGCTGTATCTACAAAAGAGAATGAAAATATATTAGGCAAATAACATCTTAGTACTCTTGTTTTTAATCATCTTGATTTTGATTTTTAAGATCCCAGGACCACACTTTAAGGACTGCTACACTAGAGCAACCACTTAAGGCAAAAAGAAAACAACAAGAAATATAAAAGTATAGTTAAAAGTTCAGTAGATAAATTAAAATGGAGTTCTAAAAGATATTCAATTAACCAAAAGATGCAGAAAATAATGGATAGAGGAACAACAAATAAATATGCAAATAGTAAAATGTAAGACCTAAATTTAAACATATCACTAATTATATTAAATGTTAATGGACTAAACACTCCTGTTAAAAGGTAGAGACTGTCAAAATGAATTAAAAAAAAAAAAAACAAGACCCATCTATACTCTGACTTCCAGAAGGCACTTTAAATAGATATAAGTTGAACAAGGAAGCTAATATACTATTCATTCAATAAGTGTAAGAAGGCACTTTGCTGCTGCTGCTGCTAAGTCGCTTCAGTCGTGTCCAACTCCGTGTGACCCCATAGACAGCAGCCCACCAGACGCCCCCGTCCCTGGGATTCTCCAGGCAAGACCACTGGAGTGGGTTGCCATTTCCTTCTCCAATGCATGAAAGTGAAAAGTGAAAGTGAACTCACTCAGTCATGTCCGACTCTTAGCGACCCCATGGACCGCAGCCTACCAGGCTCCTCCATCCATGGGATTTTCCAGGCAAGAGTACTGGAGTGGGGTGCCATTGCCTTCTCTGAGGAAGGCACTTTAATATTAAGCAAAAGAACTGTTAAGACAAAGGGTATTACCAGATATAAAAGTTAAGCAAAGAATATTATGAAATATAAAGAGGTGTTCATCAAACACATAAAAATAATAGATGTGTATATGAAGCCAAATAGTAGGAATAAAGAGGAGGAACTTACCAGGTAGTAAGAAACAAAGGGATAAAAATCCCCACAATCATAGTTGGAGCTTTTAGCGCCCTATGCTCAGTCCCAATTCATGAGCTTCAGGAGATGTAGGTTCAATCCCTGGGTTAGGAAGATCCCCTGGAAGAGGGCATGGCAACCCACTGTAATATTCATGCCAGGATAACCCCATGGATAGAGGAGCCTGGAAGGCTGCAATCTATAGGGTCACACAGAGTTGGACATGACTGAAGTGATTGAGCACACACACATAATCTCTTGTACTTAGAGATACAGAATCTAGCAACATTGGTTTAACATTTGAAAATCAGTCAGTCAATGTAATTCACTACATTGAGAGAACAAAGGAGAAAAGATAAATAATCATTTGAATAGATGTAGCAAAAACATCTGACAAAATTCAGCACGCTTCATGATTTAAAAATAACCGCAATGAAACGTTAAGCTAATAGGGAATAGAAGGAATATTCCTCAATCTGATAAAAGACATCTCTAAAAACCCTGCAATCTGTGTCACACTGAAAGTATTGGATGTTTTACCCTTAAGGTTGGGAACAAAGCAAGGAAGTCCGTTCTCACCATTTCTATTCAATAGTCCAATAAAACAAAAACAGAAGGTATAAAATTAGAAATTAAGAAGTAAAACTGTTTTTTCCATCTGTGACTCCTTTGCTGCCCTGCATATAGGATCTTCGGTACCATCTTTCTAAATTCCATATATATGCATGCATTAATATGCAGTATTTGACTTTCTCTTTCTGACTTAATTCACTCTGTATAATAGGACAACCCAGAGGGATAGGGTGGGGAGGGAGGCAGGAAGGGGATTCAGGATGGGGGGACACATGTATACCTGTGGCCAATTCATGTTGATGTATGGCAAAAACCATCACAATATTGTAAACTAATTATACTCCAATTAAAATAAGTTAATATTTTTTAAAAACCACCTAGCCCATCAAAAAAAAAGAAAAGAAAACTGTTTCTAATTGCAGATAACATGGTTGTTTAAGTAGAGCATCCCGAGGAATCATGAATATAGCAAGTACTCAGGATACAAAGTCAAAATGCAAAATTACATGATTTTCATACATACACAAGGTATAATCAGTTTGAAAATTAAATTCAAAAAGCAATTCTATAGCATAAAAAACCCAAAATACTTAGGAATCAATTTTGCAAAAAATAAGCAGTACCTCTATACTGAAAACTACTACATATTGCTGAGAGAAATTAAAGATCTAAATCATTAAAGACCATTATTTATGGATTAGAAGATACAGTATTTTTAAGATGACAGTTTTCCACACAAAAGATCAATAAAATGCAATCCCAATTATAATTGTACCTTGAGGCTTTAAAAAACGGAAATTGACAAATTTATTCTAAAATTTATATGGATATACAAAGGACCTAAAATACTTAAAAAAGTAGTGCTTTCCAATAGAACTTTCTGTGATGATGAAAATATTCTGTATCTGTACTAGCCAATATGTAACTATTGAGCACTTGAAAGAGGGCTAGTGCTACAAAGGAACTGATCTTTTCATTTAACGTGTTTAAATGTGATTATGTAAATACATGTGGCTAACGGTTATTGTAGCGAACAATGCAGAAGGTAATTCTGAAAAAGAAGAGTTAGACCACATGACTTTGAAACTTAGTGTGCCACTGCTGCTGCTGCTGCTAAGTCGCTTCAGTCGTGTCCGACTCTGTGCGACCCCATAGACGGCAGCCCACCAGGCTCCTCCGTCCATGGGATTTTCCAGGCAAGAGTACTGGAGTGGGGTGCCATTGCCTTCTCCGGAAACAGTGTAAAACCATAGTAATTAAAACAAAGACAAACATAATAGAGAGCCTGGAAACAATCTTGATTTTTGACAAAGGTGCTAAAACAATTCAAAGGGAAAGCTAATGGTGCTGGAACAACTGGATATCCACATGAAATAAAATGAACCTCTAGCTGCATCTCATATACACACAAAAATTCAAAATGGGTCACAAATTTAAATATAATTCAAAAAGTCTAAAGCTTTTAAAACTAAACATAAGAGATTATCTTTGCAATTTGGATACAGGCAAAGATCTCTTCAGTTCAGTTCAGTCACTCAGTCATGTCTGACTGTGACCTCGTGGACTGCAGCACTCTGGGCTATCCTGTCCATCCCCAACTCCCGGAGCTTGCTCAAACTCATGTCCATTGAGTCAGTGATACCATCCAACCATCTCATCCCCTATCATCCCCTTCTCCTCCTGCCTTCACTCTTTCCCAGCATCAGGGTCTTTTCCAATAAGTCAGTTTTCGCATCAGGTGGCCAAAGTATTGGAGTTTCAACTTCAGCATCAGTCCTTCCAATGAATATTCAGGACTAATTTCCTTTAGAAGATCTCTTAAGCAGGTCATTGAAAGTAATCACAAAAGAATAATAATAAATTAGACTTAATCAAAATTAAGTTTTCCCATCAAAAGGCAAGACTAAGAATATGCTAAGGCAAACCACAGACTTTAAGAAAATATTTGCAATGCATACATCTGACAAGGAATCATTTCCAGTATATGCAGGGACTGTCTACAACTCAATAATTTTTAAAAAGACAGCCCAATTTTAAAATGGTCAAAGATATAAACAGACTTTTCACAAAAGATGTACAAATGGCCAATAAACAGTATCGTTAGTCATCTGAGGAAATGCAAATTAAAACCAAAATATCCACAGCATGGTTAAAATTAAAGAGATTGACAACTCCAAATGTTATCTAGGAATTGGAACAACTGGAACTCTCATGTTTTGTTGGAAATATAAAATTGTACATCCATTTTGGAGAAAGATCTGGCAGTTTCTTATACAGCTGAACTTAAACCTATCACATGACCCAGCAATTCCATCCTGAGGTATTTACCCAAGAAAAGCGAAAGAATATGTCCACAAAAAGATTTGAGTAAGAACATTCACAGAAACAGTCCACCAACAGAAAAAGTGAATAAACAAATTCTCGTATAAACAAATTCATGTAATTAATTATACAGTGGAATTAGTGGGGTTGACTGTCCTGGTTTGCCAGGGACTCAAAGGATTTCTGGAATACGTGACTTTCAGTGCTAAAACTAGGAATGTTTTTTTAACTAGGAAACTTTTGAGCAAACCAGGAGTTGGTCACCGTAATTGTCCACCTCAGCAGCGCAAAGACCTAACTCCTGGTACATCCAACAAGCATGGATGAACCTCAAAACGTTACGCTGAGTGCGTGATACCTACGCAAGAGTTCATATTCTATAATTCCATTTATGTGAAGTTCTAGAGTATGCCAAACTAAGTTGTAGTGAAAACAGAAGCAGGGGAATATTTGTGTCTGAGGGGTTGGCTGGTGGGGAACGGATGTCAGAGAACATTTGAGAGTGATGGTAATGTTTTTTATTTGTATACACCAGTTGTCAAAACCAATGAATGGTAAGTTGAGGTATCGACATATCTGTGTCCTAAAAGTACCTATAAACAAATACTGAACTCTAGTTAATGGTAAGCATACCGGAGTGAGATCTAACTCTTCTTTACTTGTCAAGTGTGGAATTCCTAAAACAGTGGTATGTAAATGTCTGAGGTAGAGGAAGGGAGAATCATTCTTTGAGGATTGCTCCTGAGTGGAATTGTTTGTCATGACTATTCGATTTAGAAAAATTTTCTGTGACTTTCCATGTGGCTGATATCTTTTGTTTTATGACCCTATATTTTGTGGGAAGAATCTTAATTTGTTTTCTAAATTGGTGGACTTCTTTCTCTATTATAAGTATGTAATTTGGCTGCAATTTTGCTTTGTTAATTGCTCTGATACTATTCTTTGCTCACACTTCTTTGCAGTTTTTTATAATATTTACAAGTGTAAGTAGAGAAACTCCATATTATAAGATGTTATTACTTTTAGCAGTCATAGTATTTCTTAAAGCAGTGACTATAAATTTACTTATGGTTATATTAAAGGATGATAATGCTTATAGCATTCTAACTTGTTACTTTTCTGTAATAATATAGTACTTTTAAAATGGAAATTGGATTGCTTTTAGATTAGCTTTTTATTAGCAACATTTTTTTGATTCATAATAAATATGCACAGTAAAAATGCACATTGTAGAAAAGCTTAGTCTTGATTAAAAACTTTAATCTTGCTAGGATTTTATTTTCACACATACTTTTTGCTGTAATAGTGAGTTAGATCAGAGAAGATATGCTGTTGCTATCCCAAAATCTTTCAAGATATATTTCATCTTTAAGTTTGCTTTCTTCTCATTCACCTCTAAAAATGTGTTGTTCTTACGAGGATGTCAGTTATAATAATATTTTTCAATCCTATCAAACCCATTGAAACCTTCTCATAAATTTTAATCACCTATTTCTATGCTGAAATTAATAGATTGTTTAACATACATACACACATAACTTCAAAAATTCAGTGCAATTGCCCTAATTGTAATATAATGAGAAAATAAAAGGAAAGTAATTAATAAATATTTGAATGTGTAGATTTGAGGGTATGCTACAGTGGTCGGATGCTTGTATCTACACATAGAAACTGTGGATGAGACTATAAATGCAGACTGTTCCAGGTGTGTTGCTTTTGCACTGTACACCACAAGCAGTATTGCTGTCACTTTCATACCTTTCTGAAATATTTGACTGTTGTTGATAAAGGTCTGAACAAAAAACAAAGGACAAATTTCCCTCGATTTACATGTTATGTGTGTTTCTGGATATGTTGGCATCTGTTTAAAACTGTGTAAGCACAAACTCTGTTTATATTTCAAACAGATTTAGGTTCTGGCTCAGATCATTATGGATAAGTTTTTCATCTTCATAAATGTCCAAGAGGACATGGGGACATTATGAAGGTCAGATAATTCTCTTACGTGGAGAACTCTCCTGTAAATTGTCAATCATCCAGCAGCCCTGGCCCTTGTGTGGTGAATGCCATCATTTCCGCTTAATCATTGTGACACTAAAACACAAACTTCCAAAACACCATATTAGGTGTTTTTCACAATATATGTTTGGCAATTGTGTCACTTTTCAGAATAATGTCTTTAAGATAAATAGGATTACAAAGGAAACCAACTGTATTCAAATATTTCAGGTTAAGAATCTCTGCAAAAGTGGATACCACACCCTTCTCCAATATACACACTCCAGCTGACAACCACTGTTATAACCACTGTTATGTAAGGCTTTCTTTCTATATTTCAGGAAATGGTGAAAGCTTTAGTATTAAAATATTTTGGATTTGAAAGTGCATTTGGGTGCCTGCATCATTTTGTCATCAACATAACAATATCAACAGAGGATTAACATCAACTCTAATAGAACAAAGCAAATAGTACAGGAATTGTGTTTCTATTCTAATTTTGCTTCTTATTGGAAATTAAATGTATCAAATGGACTAATGTTTCTATCTCCCATTCTTTTCTCATTGTGCCTAAACTACCTCTCTGATTAACATCAATCATTTGCCAACTTGTTTATTCATATATTACTTAAAGGAGTAAGGTAACCTTGGCCGAACAAAATCTTCCTCCAGCTGCTGCTGGGAAAGTTGACAAAGAACTTATATGTATTAACAGGGTAGTTGAAACACAAGTGGTTCTAAAAATAGGAATTGTAAAGCATGATAATCAAGAGTTGATTTCAACTGGCACTCACTCAGTGTTTTCTAGGGGTGCATTGCAAGAGGTGACTATATTGTACATGGACAATGTATATCATGATAAATGTGCAGACTGTTGTGATGATGACTTTTATTTCTTTTAGGGTATGTCTCTATGCCAGACTGTTGTCGTAGGCTCTGTGGTCATTCTTCTGTACTCTTCAAGAGCATGTTATAATTTGGTGGTGATCACCATATCTCAGGATACATTAGAAAGTCCATTTAATTATGGCTGGGATAATCTTTCAGATAAGGTAAGAACCTAACATGTATTGCAAATCTAAGTGTATGATAATGAAGTTAGCCTGACTAGGAGAATGTTTTGAGTGTTTGACTTACAAACACTTTTATGGAATCTCTAGCCACTATCAGTAATCATACTTCAAAGTTCTATGTTTAAAAATTCTCATTCATATGTAGCAGTTGAAATCATTCTTCAGAGAGAACTTCTCCCAAAATAGTATTTTATTTTCTTTTTGTGAATAATATTAACAGTGTATTAAATCTATTGGTCATTAATCTATTTTCAGTTCAGTTCAGTCGCTCAGTCGTGTCCGACTCTTTGTGACCCCATGAATCGCAGCACGCCAGGCCTCCCTGTCCATCACAAACTCCCGGAGTTCACTCAGACTCATGTCCATCGAGTCGGTGATGCCATCCAGCCATCTCATCCTCTGTTGTCCCCTTCTCCTCCTGCCCCCAATCCCTCCCAGCATCAGAGTCTTTTCCAATGAGTCAACTCTTCGCATGAGGTGGCCAAAGTACTGGAGTTTCAGCTTCAGCATCATTCCCTCCAAAGAAATCCCAGGGCTGATCTCCTTCAGAATGGACTGGTTGGATCTCCTTGCAGGCCAAGGGACTCTCAAG
>NW_011494606.1:7431442-7454463 GCF_000754665.1 Bison bison bison
CTTCAGAATGGACTGGTTGGATCTCCTTGCAGGCCAAGGGACTCTCAAGAGTCTTCTCCAACACCACAGTTCAAAAGCATCAATTCTTCGGTGCTTAGCCTTCTTCACAGTCCAACTCTCACATCCATACATGACCACTGGAAAGACCATAGCCTTGACTAGACGGACCTTTGTTGGCAAAGTAGTGTCTCTGCTTTACTAATTTGTAAAGGATAGTGTTTAAGTATCTCTTTATAAGTTGATATTCTGTCATTAGCTAGTAAATATGGTTATGTCTTTAATTTGCTAGGATGAAATTAATTCTCTCTTACCCAAGAACTATATATAACCTAAATATTTGGTTTAGTTTTAGATGTATACTTTTATGAAAATTTGGCATTATCAGTCTTGAAAATGGGAGCGCATTCATAGTTCCTTGGGTGTCTAGGTGTTTTCTGTAGTGACTCCTGGCACGCTTGCTGTGCATATCTGACCTCCCAGCATTCTCCATCCTTCTGCTAGAAGTAGCCTGACCTAGGTGCGTGTCATGTCTTTATTTATATTAATTTAGCTTCGTACTGAATTTAAGCATCCTGGAATGCTGTTTTATCAGGATTTTAATTATCTTTCAAAGAAGGAATTTTCACATTTGGTTCCGTGTGGCAGATTCCCTTCACTCCTTTTCCCATTTCTCTTTCCCCACATTTATTAGAATAGAAACAAATTCAACATGGAATTTAAGCCCAAAAGCATGTTTTTAAATAGCAACAGAGCTGAATGACTTGCATGTTACATTTCTCTACAGGTGTAACTCAGGGTAAGTGCGATTATTTTGCCTTTGGAGCAGCTGGAACCTGTAGTCTCATTTATAACCCTCCTCAGACTACAGGACCTAAACCACCCACACCACTACCCATGTGTTAAAAATATTTTCATAAATTGATGTGTTGAAAAAGTTAATACCTCTTTATTCTACTTAACATCAAAGCATTTTATGATCTTTAAAGGATAAATATCATTACATGAGAAGCCATAAAATATGGAAAATTAATTTAGAGTTCTATGTGCTTGTAAGTTGATCTTTTAAGTTACCCTACCTGGAGCAAGTTGTTTGTGGAGGGTGATTCCTTACATGTAAGACTGATTTTAAAACTGCTCGACCATATTCTATTCACAGGCTCATGTAAAAGACATAAGTGGAGAAGAGTATATTGTATTTGGAATGGTCCTCTTTCTGTGGGAACATGTGCCAGCATGGTCAGTGGTACTGTTTTTCCGGGCACAGAGATTAAACCAGAATTTGGTATGATATCATAACATTACCTAATGCCTGTTCTCATTTTTAAAAATAATAGAACATTTATATTGATTTTCTATTTTTGGCAAAGACTAAAAAGGATTATAGATCTCAGCCTCCTTTCTTAGTTGAAAAGTAAATCTTCATATTCTATCTACTACATTGTTCACAGGCACCTGCTGGCATGATAAACAGTCACAGTTATAGTTCCAGAGCATACTTCTTCGACAATCCGAGGCGATATGATAGTGATGATGACTTGCCAAGACTGGGAAGTTCAAGAGAAGGAAGGTAGTTGCACTGAATTGGTACCAACATAGATTTTTTTTTAAAAAGCTTTAACCCAAATATGAAAAGGGTGATTTGCTGATATATGTCAATAAATAAGATCATTTGACATTGGCGCGTAGAACAGTAGATGTTAAACCCATGATGAGACCTGTACTATAAAGAATTATCATCTGCTTCTAAGTCCACATATTACCTTTATTTGAGAAATGCCTTTGGGGGTAAAATGGCACCCTTTCATTTCAGGATCCCTTGTTAGTTCAAAGCTGATGGGGGTTGGTGAGCAGAGAAGAAATACTATTATATATGTTTCCATATCTACTATGCTGTTCAAATTGCACAGAGAAACTCTAAATAAAACTCTTGGGAAGCTTAGCTGCTATAAGAAATCTTCAGTGCCCTCCTTGTTCCAAAATCATTACAAGTCCATCCCATTAGCTTTGGTATCAGTGCCGAGGAGGCCTTAATGCACACTAAATAATGCTTTGAATTTAATGCAGCATTTTCTATAACCCTCACTTCATCTGGACAAGTTACTTAACCTCAATTTTTTGTCTGTTTTTCATCTGTAAAATAGGGATAATAATAGAACCTATCTGATAGGATTGTTGTGAAGGCTGAGTGCATGTGTGTGTAAACATACATATGTATGTCCTAGAATAAAGCCCAGCACATAATAAGCACTATGTTACTATTATTATTATCTGATAATCAAGTTCTACTAATTTTGAATGGTATTTATTCATTCTTTTCTAATATGTGATATAGAATCAAGGATATTAGATATAAGTTATTGAATTTTGTAGAAAGCCATTATTTGGTGAAGAACATAATTCATTCAAAACTAGAAGTGCCAGCATGAGTTATTATATCCTGATCACAGTCCTTTTTTGCCCCTTTTTTGCAGTTTATCAAATTCACAAGGTTTGGGCTGGTACGGCACCATGACTGGCTGTGGCAGCAGCAGTTACACAGTCTCTCCCCACCTGAATGGACCTCTGACGGACACTGCTCCTTTGCTCTTTACTTGTAGTAACTTAGATATGAACAGTCACCATAGCTTATACGTAACACCACAAAACTGATGGCATCATCAAGTTGTGATTCTTCAATCATTTTTCATGAATGTGTATATTCAGTGTGTTTAAATTCCATCTGCATAAACATTCCATTATCCGTTACAACTGAAAACAAAGCCTGGAAATGTGGCTGAGTCCAGTGGAGGACACAGCTGTTACTTTTGACCTCGTCCTGGTAAAATGAAGTACAATGGAAAATTTGGAGCCAGAGAAAAGAAGGATTAGATCTTAAGGGACTCGATGGCCTCCGTACATCCTGACTTTGGAATATCGAACGCGTATTTGCACTTTTATCTTTGTTCTGAAAGAGTACACTGCAGTCCCCAAAGTCATACCCAGTGTTCACACTGGGATGTTATGTTGTACATCAAATCAGGAGGCAGATTCCTTACAAAAATCAAAGCCTGTATATTCAGCAGTGTACTCCATGTGGAATTCTTACCCAATAAAGTTTATAGTGTGAACAGTGCACAGAATGAAGGCATAAAAACGTATCATTCTTTTGAAAGATCTATTGAAAATAGGTAATCATTGAAGATAGTTCTTTTAAGCATGATTGTACAGTACTAACTGAAATTATTCATTCATTTTAAAGAAATGATACTAGTAATCCCTTACAGTGAGGACCAGCAGTGTTCTTTGGAAAGTCACAGTCATTTCTTCAAGAGCAAAGTATACTAATCAAAATTATGTGGCTACTTTGAGTAGAATTGGTCAAGTGATTATTCTGTATGGTTAAGACAATACAGTAGTTTAAGCATGATTCTTCAAGAAAACAACAGCAATTTTTGTGTAGGGAGATATTGATAGAAACTTCTTAGGACTAAAGTTTACAGATGCATTTAAGAATTATTCAGAAAATATACAATTCTAAGTTAAAACATGAATACATTTTCAAAGGCATTCAATTAGCTGAAATAAAATATAGCAAATCTTACCCATTATTCCTATGAATCAGGATTAACCTCAGGTAAATTAAATCATGATATGTTATTGCAGTGAGCTCAAGTGCAATACTTTGTAATACATATAATTTTTCCTTTAGTTTTCATTTTTATATCTTGCATATGGGCAAAGCCAAATTAATTCAAATTAATCCCAGCACTAGACTAAATGAACAACTTATGTGAAGGTACTAACTAGGTAAGTATAAAAACCAGTGGTTAACAATATTGGAGTACTTTTAGAATTACATTAAAACTGTCTTGAACGTCCTATCTTAGATCTAAAAAAAAAAAATATATATATATATATATATATATGGTAGGCTAAAGTGATAGAGAATTTTAAAATGCACTTTCTACTAGTGTCTATATGGAAAAAAGTAGATGCTAAATACCTCAAGAGCCCAAGGTAACAGGCAACATTGGGAAGTTGTCACAACATGCTTAAAGATGACTAAATACGGTTATTTGCTAATCTATTTCTTCAGAACTGGAACTAATACAACTGTCTTTTTCTGTCTTTACTTTGATTAGAAAGTTCTTTTTCTGCTCTTACATAAAACATCTTTCAACTTTTTGATTGATTCAGTAACTTCACAGAAGTATAACAGTAAGTGAAACCCCAAGAAAAAAATGAAATTTTTAATGCTTTTGATCTCTTGGGAAGCTGGTACACAGACAAAGAAATTTAATCTTTTTATAGTACAAAAAAAATTCTGAACTTAGTCCAAATCATAAACTTATACATGTCACTTTGGATTTATAAAATTTATAGTATAGAATTTATAGATCGTAACAGGACAACATACCGTGCACTTACCTGAGTGTATTTCTACTGCAACTTCAGTTACTGGGTTTCTTTTCAGAATGCCGACTATTTATTGTCTTAATAATGTTAGGTATTTAATTATCTAGAGCTATCTAAGAAGATGTGTTGCCTTTGTTAATCCTTGGGGTTCAAAGTGATACATTTTTTCTAGGAAAGCTTCCCCAGACTTCCCTACATAATGCTCCTATTTGACCAGATAAGTGAGGATTACTCTTTTAAAAATATTTCAGATAAAATAACGTGGTTTTTTCAGTTGCATTAGTTGATTCTTCCAAATCTGAGGTTTGTAAATTTCTTATCCCTGACCAGGGAACCTGAATTCTTGCATTTGTCTCCTTAAAGACATCTCCCACAATAAATCACCAAAGACAAAGAAAGATAAGCTTCTGGCCCAGTTTTTGCTTAAAAATTTCAAAGCACTAGGAGCACTTTAAGTCTGGTCTTGAAAGAAGGAGTTGTTTATCAAATCAAAGGGCTGTCGATCCCCTGTTCATCCTGCACTGAAGCACATGATGACAATTTCAAACCTTCTTTTTGGTTCACTAACTAGAAAAGAGAATTTCATTGCTTAAGTGTGTAATTCTACAGTGATTAGCAGTACTTGTTTTTATTGTTTCATTTGGACGGTCATTAATTTTGAAACTCTTGCCACTCATTATAGCTGGTAGTAGTTTTATGAAAGATGTAATTTATAGCTAAAGTGGCTTTTTTTAAGCATAGCTGCCTTTTTTATTGTTTAAGTGTTTCTCAGCTATAAAATCAGTGTCAAACTGGTTATAAAAGTATAGCTGTGGCCAATGAATGTATTTATTTGTTTCACTAAATTGTAACAAAACACTACTGTTAAAAATAAAAGTGTTTGTGCTTTTATTTGGAGGTTGGGTTTTCTTAATCTCTTTTAACAGACTACACCCGTTGAGATTCTGTCATGTAAGGATAAGAAGCCTACCATAGGAAAGAGAAAAATACGTAGAGTTACAAATGACAGTTTACTTTAAGTGAGCTTGTCATTACAGATATTCCTTGGCTTGTCCTAAGTGAAAATGCATTGAATACAGCTGGCCTAGAACATTACAGCTTAGACTAGCCTTCCCTAAACATGCTCAAAACACTTATATTAAACTGCAGTTGGGCACAACCATCTAACACGAAACCTGTTTTGTAACAGAGTGTTGAATATCATGTAGAGTTTATTGAACACTGTACTGAAAGTGAGAAACGAAATGGTTGTGTTCGGTACAGAATGGTTGGGTATGGGTTGTGTTCCCTTGTTGACTGCGTGGCTGAGCGGGTGCTGTGGTGCTGCCACTGCCCCAAATCATGAGAGGTCCGTACCGCATATCACTAGCCTGGGGGGAGAAACCAAAATTCAAAAGTGGAAGTACAGTTTCTATCAAATGTGTATTGCTTTTGCACTGTTGTCAAGTTGAAAAATCTGAAGTCGAACTATTATTGTACACATGGATAACTGTACGTACTGAACACTGAGATAACCATGTACGACATTAGCTGTACACTAATTAGTATTACACACTAATTTTATATGAAATGCCATACTTTAAAATACCAATGTTATTAGATAGTACGTGCGTAAGTGCTAAGTTGCTTCAGTTATGTCTGACTCTGCGACCCTGTGGACTACAGCCTGCCAGTCTCCTCTGTCCATGGGGTTCTCCAGGCAAGAATACTGGAGTAGGTTGCTGTGCCCTCCTCTAGGGGATCTTCCTGAGCCAGGGATTGAACCTGCGTCTCTTACATCTACCTGCATTGGCAGGTGGGTTCTTTACCACTAGCACCACCTGGGAAGACCATATTAGATAGTACATGTTTATTGAAACATTAAGCTAAGAAAAATCCTTGTGTGAAAGAACTTACAACACCTCTCTCCTTCCCCTTAGATTCTTAAACAGGTAGAAATTTATCTAGCTCATAATCCTGGGCAGCTTTTCTTTGATTATTCAAGAAATTCTTCAGTAACGCTTTCCCCTGAAAAAAGAGTTCTTACCATTTTTTCCATAATAGGCCCCTTTCATAACTTGCCAAAACCACACCAAATTTCTAATATAATTTCAGAAGCTATATTGATCACCTAAAGTCCAGAAATCCTTGGGCGCCTATTGACTTACTGTGAAGAATATTTGGAGTGAAGGTATGATCACTAGCAATAATAAAGTTGTCATTTTAAAAGCAGTTTATTCAACAAACATTTATTAAGTGTTCATATGCCAAAAACTATGCCGTGGAGATGCAAACATGGATAAAGTTTCTTTTCCTGCTCTTAAGGAGCTCACATTCTAGTAAAGGAAACTTTAAAAAACAAAAACAATACAGTACAATAAGTGACGCAGTAGAGGTAGGTTGTAATTACAGTGGTGACACAAAAGAAGAACTTAGATGATCCTCCTTGGATGGAGCAAGGGCGAATTCACAGAAGCGATCGCTATGCTGGGCCTGCAAGGATACATAGAAATTTCCCAGGTGGGGAAGGATGGCTAGGGCACTTGATAGAGAACAGCAGGCACCAAGGTGTGGAGGCCTGACGATGCTGCATCTGAAGAATTCTAAGTCTGTTTTAGCAGAACATGAGGTTGGGGGAAACAGAAAGACCCCTATCAGAGTACTTTGTTCACCAAGGAAAGAGGTCTGGTTTCCTCCTAAAGGTTCATGAATTCACTGTGTGTTAAGCAGGGAGTAACATTGTGAGAGTGCTTCTAGAAAGCCCACTTTGGTAACACTGTGAAGCAAAAGAGAGGAGACAGGTTGGGTACAAGGAAAAAGGTTTGTACTTTAGGGAAGAGCAATGAAAATGGAAAGACAGTGATATATCAGAGATATGGAAATAAAATCCATAGAGATTAGACACTGGCTGGACAGGGGAGTGGAAGGGTTAGCCTAGAGATGATGTAGATGGTGATGGTTCTAAAATTAACCAAAGGAAGGAGCATAGGCATAAGAATAGGTTTGGGGCAGAATAACTTTTTAAGATACACACAGCTGTCTGTGGGACAACCAAGTGAAGATGCGTAGAATGAAGATGGTCTGAGAAATTTGGGCTAAAGGTACGGATTTAAGAGATCACTGAATTGGAAGGACTCAAGAGTGAGAAGTGGTAGTGCTGAAGACAGCAGGAATAAAAGCCTAAGGAATAACTTAAAGAATACATGAAAAGAGGCACTCAGAAGTGAGGGAAATACAAGAAACCTAGTGGAAAACAGATTTTTAAAGAAGGAGCTGTCAACAGTGTCAAATGCAGAAAAAAAGTAAGAAACGGCTTGTGAACCAAACCATAGATTTAAAATTGGGATTTAGACTTCAAAAGACAAGATTGTTAGCTACTAAGGAAAAAAGCCAAATTTCAGTTAAGGGAGCAAGTGGAGGGGGACAAAGTGAAGACAGGAATATTCTTTCCAAAAGTTTGGCTGTTAAAAAAAGAGAGAGAGTAGGGGCATAAGATGAGAGAGAGTCACACAGGCAAAATAATTTTAAAATAAATTTAAACCCCTCTACCAAATTTTCAGAGTACCACAAATGTCCTTACACTTCTATATTTGGTGCTCATTTCATAGTCTTTTGAGTCTCTAAGAATACTGACTTCATAGTAGGTTAATATCTTTCTTTTCCTGCCCTATTCAAATTAGGGGGGAAAGGAAATAGGACATATATTATTAAACTTAGTTCTGTGATAATTAATTTAAATATATTGAATACATTTTCATACATTCACTCAAAAAATATTTATTGGACACCTACTATGTGCTTGACACTGTATCAGGCCGTAGGGACATAAAGAAGAAAAAGTATACAGTAGTGTTAAGTAGCATTTCTAAGCCATTATGTAAATAAATCCTGCTTTATGAATAATGTTACATCTCAACCTGATATACCTGCTAAGACATACAGAAAGAACCCATAACTTTGAGGTATATACTTCCTTTTTTCCTACAATTACCATGTGCTATAAATTCCTAAACCCCTTCAAATATTTTTATCACTGAAGATCTTCCCTTAATGAAGACTTCTAAAAATTACAGTTTAGTTATGGGGAGAAGAAAGAAAGAAATATCATGTGCAAAACCCCAAAATTTTATGCCTATAACTATACAGCATAAAAAGGGTAACAAAATTCAAAAAAGAATTTTAGATTGGAACTCAAAATGATTCCTTATTCTAAGGCTTATAGTAGTATATAGTTGCAGATATTTTTCCTGAAAAAAAAAATCATTGAAACATTATTCATATTACACATGGTTCAAAGGACATGATGCCTATAACTGACTCTTCAAGAGAAAAAAATAGTATATGTGTGTATATATACAGAGATAGCATGAGCAAGAAAGCAAATATGAACAATTAAGGAATCTGGTAAAAGAGTTCTTTGTATTGATACTATCCTGGAAACATTTCTATAAATTTGAAATTATATAAAAATAAAAAGTTTCCCCAAATTTTTATTCAGAATCAGGGAAAGTACTATGAGAATAAATATATAAATCTATTCAACTTTTCACACTGTTTAGAAATCCCTTACACCCTTGAATTATCATTGTATCTTTCTACACACCAAAATAAGCCAATCAAAATAGCAAAATAATTCTAAAAGTGATTTGTTTCATACCAATGTATTGTAGGGTTGCCAAATAAAACACAGGACTCCCAGGTAAATCTGAATTTGAAAGGAGGAATAATTTTTTGGTATATGTTTGTCCCATATTACATGCAACATACTTATATAAAAAAACTGTTGTATATCTGAAATTCAAATTTAACTAGGCATTCTGTATTTTTTTTTTTTTTGACTTCCCTGGTGGCTCAGACGGTAAAGCGTTTGCCTACAGTGCGGGAGATCTGGGTTCGATCCCTGGGTCAGGGAGATCCTCTGGAGAAGGAAATGGCAACCCACTCCAGTACTCTTGCCTGGAAAATGTCATGGACAGAGGAGCATAGTAGGCTACAGTCCATGGGGTCGCAAAGAGTCGGACATGACCGAGTGACTTCACTTCACTTCACTTCTGTATTTTTATTTACTAAATCTGTTCACCCTAAATGTTGAACATTTAGGCTATTAATAATGGGTCATAACATTCTCTTATAAACACTTTTCACATTGGCCATAGTTTAATTTATATTATGTCTTCTTACACAAAATTCTAGTTTGAGAGACTTAAAACATCATTTACTTAGATTTACCATATGTGAATTTGATAATCCTGATGATTTTACTTAATATTAAACATTAAAGGTATACCACATTATCAAAGTTTTACTCACAATAATATTACACATAGATTTAACACAATTTAAAAAATTGTTATTTAAAACAACATAATTCCCTTTTACAAAAGCAGCTTTATATAAAACATTTGACTTAAGACTGTCATTGCTATTTATGCCTTTGAATGAAATTCCATTCTTTGGCCTCCACTGTCCAGAAACAGGCACTTTTCAGCTTGCTTTCTTTAATGAATATTTTGTAACAAGTTCCTGAAGTTTTCTAATTCTTTCACACTTGTTGAAATTCTGTAAACAAAATAAATTTCACTCAGAAACTATTTTAGATAACTTTTCTCTACAAGTTATTCACATTGCATTTTCAGAACACAGAAAAAAAATGTTAATTTATTTCAGCAAACATAAAGGTGCATAAAACATTTAATCTGTTTTGATGCACTTGTGTTCTTAATTTGACATATTAAAACTAAGATAACATTCCCCAGAAATCAGTTATTTTTAATTAGTCACAACTAAGTATTAAAGTTTCAAAGTACAAAATTATAAAGTGCTTAAGTATTGTATTTTTAAGTATTCATAAGTATATTCACATGCTTATTATTTAAAGTATATAAGTATATACTTTATACCTAGATATAAAGTATAGGTATATACTTTATAAAGTACATAGCATTAAAATATGTATTCTAAGTATGCATAAGTATATGAACACTTAAACTAATCAATTTACCATATTTATTAAATATACAAAGAATCAAAGCTTTTGGACTACAAAGAGTGAGAACAGTAAACGTGTGACCAAATTGTTTTCACAAACTTATAAAAAGTTTGTTATTTTAAGTATACTTTAGCTCTGTTCTCCACCATGAAAAAAGTAGCAAAATACTCAAATATAACTGTCAAGCTTCTGTGTACTAAAGAATAATTTTGAAGGTCAATTATTAAATCAATTTTTTAAGTGAAATATAGTCCTTAGAAAGTGTTAGGTTTTTTTTTTTATAAATCTCTGCATTCTTTAGATATGATAGGCCAGGAGGAAATGCATCTGTACTTAAATTTTAAAATGTAAGTTCCTAATTTTAAGCTTATTTTCTGATCATTTTGATGAAAATTATTTTTAAAAGCATGATTAGCCTTTTTACACAATGGCAAATTCACAAATTTTATATGTATACCTACATTACACAACATGATTTTTTCTAGGACCTTCAAAAAAACATTTGGATAGCACATAGATTAGAAAAAGTTTACAAATTCTGCAAGATGAATATTCAAGCACTCAGTGAATTAATAATGATTACAAGAGTCAAGAGGTGACAATAAAGAATATCATCTAATGATTGCATGTATCTACAAAGTTAAAGTATTTCATAAGATCACAGAATTCTGTAGTGAGATAATTTCACTAAACAGGATATTTCTTACCCAGTTTTATCTGAGAGTATATGTGTTGCATTAGGCTTACTTGGCTAGCAAAAAAAATTTTGGTGCAAACTAACCTTCCAAATGCATTAAATAATGATACTATTTCTTGTCTGGTTAGATGGAATTCATAACTGGGTCCACTTTCTGGCATATTTGCAATCAATTTCTCAGAAAACAAGATCTTCAGAGCAGTGCCCAAACCCTGAGTCTATAATAGAAATAAGAAAAAAAGAAAAATCAGAAAATTCCTTGTGCAGAGAAAGAAAACAGGATTGAGCTTGATATGCTTACCTGAAGCTTTCCCCACAGTCGACATTTCAAACAACCAACACAATCCATGATTCTTGAAATATTTCTAAAATGCAGTCGAAAATCCTCCTAAAAATAATTTAAAATTTTATTAAGATGTAGTATATGGTCAAATACTAAGTATCTCTGAGTGCCTTCTATGTGCCTCACTGTATGCAAAGCACTGGAGAGCACCAAAGAAGGGAAGAAAACTGAAGTCAGTGTACACGGAATACCTCCTACACACCAGAATCTTTACACATACAATTGTATTTCACCTTCACCACAAATGCAAAAGTGAAAGTCACTCAGTCGTGTCCGACTCTTTGCAACGCCATTGACTATACAGTGCATGGAATTCTCCAGGCCAGAATACTGGAATGGGTAGCCTTTCCCTTTTCCAGGGGATCCTTCCAGCCCAGGGATCGAACCCAGGTCTCCCGCGTTGCAGGCAGATTCTTTACTAGCTAAGCCACCAGGGAAGCCCAAGGTATTATTACAATCTACAGCTAATGAATTAAAAACATAAGGTCCAGAGAAGCTAGGTAACTTGCCCAAATTCCCATATCTAGTAAATAGCAAATCTAAACCCCAGGACTGCCTGCCTCCAAAACTAGACTATCTGTAAATATAAACAAAGTAAATGAGTTGAGATGTTCTATTGTATGTGATTATTAACCACATGTCAGTATCAGGAGAGGGGGCAGAGGTTGTATGACATCATTTACCAAAAAAGAAAAAAAGGAAGGGAGAAAGGAATAAATAATGGAAGGAGCAACAAGTAAAAACCTTTGGTTTCATAATAGTTAAATGAAAGCCCTTCTCTCTGGTATAAGGAAAAACAACCAGATCTTTTACCATTTATTATTATCATTCATACTTTATTATCATACAAAAATCTACAGAACAGAGTGAAATCCATGTACCCTCCACCAAGTTTCAGAGAGAAACTCATTAAACTCATCCAAAAACAGTATATGTCTTTAAGGCGTAAGGAAGAAAGAAAGGAAGCCAAGAACATATCCTTCTTTCACACCAGTGGAAATTATTAATTAATTCTCCAATGACTCCCCTGTCCTGAATTTATAGTGGAATCCCAGGCTTACAGTACTTGAAGCAGGAAATCTGACATACATTTCAGATGAAACATTCATTATATCAAATGGCCTATAATTTGGTAATAATTTTGTTTGCTTGTTTTTATTGTGCTAAACCACACACTGAGCTCAATCAGAAGAGAACATAAGCAAAGATCTAAAAGTGGGAATAAATCAGCAAAGACTGGAACCTACTATTCAAAGCAGACCTCAGTTCACTCTGGAGACATCTTTCCCCAGATGCATCATTCAGCCTGAGACTGAAACAGTCAACAGCTGTACCATGTAAAGGATTTATAATAAGGTCCCAGGTCTTATATCTTATTAATTTAATACAAAGCCCAAATTATTAATATTAAACGTTACCATATGTTAGCAATATTCTATATCGTGTATTTCTATACCCTTTAGAATAAGTAAGAAGTAATTCTAATTTTCAACTGTTAAAAAATATTTACCCAGCAATATTACTCTAAGTAGATTTTTGGTGATTTGAAGTTTCCTTTAAACTTGTATTTCAACTTCAAATTAAAGAAAACTCACACTTTTAACAAGAAAAACAGAAACAGAGCACTAAAATTACTCTGAAGTTGATGTTCCCATCCTATGAGGTGCTGACCTCTGGAGGATTAATAGTTGGTGTAAAAGTCTATAAAATCCCTGAGTAGACAAGTATTTGTATATAGACAGAACAAATAGCTCACATGTACACACTATAAATTTCCAAATGGATATAAATATTATGGTCAATAAAACACAGCTTTTACTTTACAAGTGTCAATAAATGCACGGTGGATTTTGGCAGTTATATTTTCACTAATAAAACACTATTATCATGTGGAAAGGCGTGAAAGCTCTTGACTTAGGCTTACACTTTTAAAGCTTGGAAGCCTCTAAACAATGGGCATGCTTTTGTACAGTGTCTAAACTCAGTATCTGAATCTATGTTCACTAATTCAAATACTTGAATGTGGCAGCTCTTGAGTCTTTGTATGACATATATGAAGAATAAACGTGGTTGCTTAACAAGAGTCAAAGTAACATTGTAAAATTAAAACCAAGCACAAATGCTTAAATGAATGTAATATAAAAGAACCAAATTAATAAGCTAGAAATTTACTAGACCAGAACAAAGAGAAAATCCTTATGACTTCCACAAATAACAATCCATGTCCAATAACCTGAGTATATTCTAAAATTAACTCAGATTAGAAAAATGTATTATCCTTAAAATAAACAGACCCTAAGTCACTTACAAATTCTCCTTGTTAATACACATAGTTTTAAGATCAATACTAAAAATTACAGTCAGTGAGGAGAATGATCAAACATTCTGTGGTTAAACACTGTGATCTATATTCAGTGAAACCAACTGGCTAAAACACAATTCTCACCCAATTCTCAGATGTTTTATAAGCCTTCAAGTGAGATCCTATTCTGTGTTGAAGTGAACACTGAACACTTCTCTTTCATACAAGTCCTCTACTTATAACCATACACTGATAGAGTGTAAAGGAGACAAGAGATATTAAAATAAGCTTATGACTGTTCAAATCCGTGATGTTCACTATAAACTACAATTTCAAAAAAAAGTTAATACCAATATCAACAAGTTTCCTTGGTGTTTTATTCTTCTCTTGTAAAAGGACTCAGAAAAATTATGTGTTAAATTTCATAGGATATCAAAGCTGAGTATTTCGGAGTTTCGATAAAACAATGTGAGAAGTATTTCTAATCTGCACAATATAAAACAAGTAGATGTCAAAACATTCTCTCCATAAACCAGCAAGTGTACTAAAAATAAGACAGATAGCAAAAATAGTAGGGGAAAAAAGTCATTACAGCATCTTACCCCTCACTTCTAAGTTCCTGGAAGCTGTTTGGGAGGTTATATAAGCACTGAGGTATGTATTTCTAGCAAGAATGCTTTAAGTAGGAGGTAGATAGGCAGTCAAAAATAACTATTATCTAACAGCAAAAAAAACAAGAATGCAAAAAGTATTTTGTTTGCAAGCTATAAAAAATAAGGTTCTTTCAATATCGAAAGAAACAAAAAATTAGAAACGAAGGTAGACTGTCATAAATATTCTGATGACACCAGATCAAGCCCACTTCTACTGAGGACCACCTGCTTTACTTACCTATACCTTTATAATTGAGAACAATAATATAATTTTACTTAAGTCTTCAAAGTGAAAGTGAAAGTCACTCAGTCATGTCCAACCTTTTGCAACCCCATGGACTGTATAGTCCATGGAATTCTCCAGGCCAGAAGACTAGAGTGGGTAGCCTTTCCCTTCTCCAAGGGATCTTCCCAAGCCAGGGATCAAACCCAGGTCTCCCACATTGCAGGCAGATTTTTTACCAGCTGAGCCACAAGGGAAGCCCTTCTAAGTCTTCAAGAAGACTTAGAAATCCCTTGAGGATGGAAGCCATCTCTCCCTTTAATGACAAAAATCACACTCTACACACAATGAGCATTTAATAAATCTTTTCAATGAAATTTCTTATTTGTTGTATTTTGAGGCAAACAGGCACAAAGATGGTCTTGCCTGGAGTCATACCTCCATTAAGAGGCAAGACAAAGACCAGAACCCATCCTGTGCGATCTCAGGTCTTCTGTTCTTTCCAGGACTGCATGCTGACGGACCTGAATGCCTTTGTGTGTGCAGTCACTCACTGTGTCCGACTCGTCGTGACCCCATGGACTGTAGCCCACCAGGCTCCTCTGTCCATGGGATTTTCCAGGCAAGAATACTGGAGTGGGTTGCCATTTCCTTCTCTAGGGGATCTTCCCAACCCAGGAATCGAACCCGTGTCTCCTGAATTGTCAGGCAGATTCTTTACCACTGAGCCACCTAAGAAGGCCTAGATGCCTTTAGTTCCCAGGGAATGATATGAATGACAAAGCAACACTACGCCCGCTCCCTCTAAAGAGCATCGTATAATTTAGCCAAAACTATTTTCAGAATTCTCTCCAGCAGAAGACAGTTTCTGCTTCTCCAGCCCTAGATCCCTTTCCTTTCATTCGTAAGCTCTATTTACTACACGAGAATCAGTGTGAAATGAAACCCTTCTGTAAAGAGTACATTCACACACACATTTCCGTTGTTATGTTGAAAACAACACAGACTAAATCTTAAGTTGGACCTGCTTTTGGACTTCCTCTTTTTCTTGAGGAAAAGAAAGATTATGACTCTGATTTTTTCTTATAATTTCAAGAAGTATATTCGGATTTACTGTTAAGAATAAAAACATGGCCTTATAGTCATATCTGCATGTGAGTTCACATTTAAAAATTAAATTAAAAGTATAAAATTATTACCTTTAGTTTGTTTGCTTCTTTTTTATTCCCAGCAAAAAATGAATTCTCATCAAAATGCAAAGGAAATGACCTGCATTAAATAAAACATATTCTCTGAATAAAACAAAAAAAAATCATTTTCATGTATTATAAAATATTAAAAGTCCTGCTAATACAACATTTCGCTGGTCAGTGATGAATAATACAAGTACAACAGAATAGAACATATAGTAAAAATCAAAATTCTGATGCCCCCAACAAATTCTTATCCTCAATATACAAGCTAACTGTATAACATAGTAGAATTAGGGCCCAAACCCAACCTGTTCAACTAAATATAAAAATAATGCCAAGTATCAAATACCAAAAGAACGGTTCTTAAAACTAAAAATATGCACCTCTTAGTACAAAATCAAAATGAAAATAAAACCAAAACTCAATTTTAAAAGACCTATGAGCAAAATTAGCTTTTAATTATTTTTTAGATAATTTTAAGTTGATTCCTTAAGAATTTAATTTTGGATATCACTTGTCACTCTTCTTATTAATATATAAGTTGTATGAGTTGTAATACACAATTTACTTGATTTCATGAAGTATTTCCAGAAGTAACATTTTGTTTTCTGCATCCTGATCTTTATTTCCAGTGAAGAGTTGAAAATCTGGGCGCTCAAAGAATGGAACCACTTTAGATAAAGCCCTTAATTCTATTAAGTAGAGAAAATACAAGTTCTTAAGCCTTCGTGGACCTTCTCCTTCAGTTAATATTCCATCAAATCGCTGTTGAAATTCTGTAATGTTGTGTCCCCATTTTTTTTCCAACCACGTATCTGAGAAGAAAGAATTAAATATTAAAAAGCGAATTTTAAAATTAAGTTTCATTGTACTTATATTAGGTTATTTATGCTTGCAGAAGCTAATTTTATTTTATATTTTAAAATGTATAATCAATACAACCATGAAAACTGCTTTACATAATTGAGCCTTTAACAGTTTCATATTAATATTTTATCTTCTAGAACCCATACTTAAAAGGAAAATAAACTCAATTACTTTACTGAGAAACCAGGACTAATCTAATCAAATTTCTGAATATAAATATATTCATAAAACCAAGATACAGAAGTCAAAGATGACTATCTGAAATTACTAATGAGTTTGAAGTCCTAATTAAAGTTATATGATTTTGTTTCTAAGAAGTAAGAGATACTTTAATTCTAGAATAAACATGTTACTGATGAAAATCCAACATGCTCTCATTTTTCAACAGACTTGTAAAGCATGAAGAGCAGCAAAAAAAAAAAAAACGCTTTTACCCATTAAACTGCAGGCCTGAAGCTGACATGCAAACATAAGGATTCAGATACAGTAGTGTCTAATGAAAACAACTTTGCTCTTAGAAGCTATTTCAATTCCCACAACAAAACAAAAGAACATTTCCAAAGTGATGTGTATGATTTTGAGCAGCTTCCTAAAAGAAAGTGAAGACTGCTAAGAACAGGCTGAACTTTTCCTGATAATGTTCACAGTTCCCACATTCCTGATTACTGCCACTTAGGAATTAATTTTTCCTGCCTAATATTTAACAGGGCCAATCTTTTCCCATCCAGGTAAACACCAAGAAGATTTTAAGAATACCCGAAATTAAGTGTGGTAAAGTGAATAAAAGTGACTATTATATACCTTGTAGAAGATACCGTGCACTCAAATGCACATTAATGCTTGCATGGAGGCCAGATATAAGTCTGTAGAATGCTCTTTTCTCTACACAGAGACCTACAAAAGGTAATTTGGAAATAGAAATTTTATATGTGAAACTTGTAAGATATAAAATTAATTTTATGTGTATTTTAAAATGAAAAAAAAATTAAATTTGTTTAAAAGTGTCCAATTACCTTCTAGCCAACTGTAAAAAGTATTCTCTGAAATTAAAAGAAAAATAAGTCACAAGATTGTAAAACTGCCAAAATATACATTTTTCAAAAGTTTTAAAATATTATAGCAAATTTGTGCCAAACAGCAATTTAAAGGTCCCAGTCTTGTTTGCAAAGGAGAAATGTTCTTGGTATGGATTCACTTTAAGCGCCACTCAGTTGCTCAGTCTTTAGAAGGCTTTAGCATTGCCTTAGGTGGCCCTAGCCTTATAACTTTCTGGATAAAGTGTTTTATATGAGGTCAAAACACAGAAATTAAATAGTAAACCTATACATGGAAAAATACTTAGCCTTAATAACAATTCATGTTATAAAAGTTAAGAACACATTATACACTTTTTAAAACGAGAGAAGTCAAAATTATAAAATTCGAAGTATATTATTAGTCTATAGCTGATAGTATTTTATGCCATGCAGTATTTCAAAAGAACAATTTAAGGAAATGTAACAAAAACCAAATATCACTTATGTTCTATGATCTACAGCAATCACTGTTCATATACTTAGACCTGATCATTGCTCTTAGAATTATGCTCTAAAGAAATAACTCAAAATGGAGGTGGCGGGATAATACGTAGAAAGATGATTATGTTCTACAGAATTTTTAAAACCTGAAATAACTAAAATGCACAGCAAGGCCTGAGCTAACATGATAGAATACCAGTTACCAGGACTGAATAATATAAAACTTAAAATGCCAAGCGTGTGGAACACAGACAATGCATGAAAAGGTTTGTTTGAAATAACATGTAAAAAGGCATAAGAAACATTATACCTATGTGAACATTCTATGTCTAATCTACTAGAGAAGGCAGACACTGTACTATATGGTCCTTTTCACCAGAGTTGTTTACAGTAATATTAATAATGAACCAAACAAGCATAAAAGTAATGGAAGAAATGACAAACAGAATAAACATGCATTTATATATTTACAGATTACATAAAAACTTAAAACATTTGTGTCAGAAAACTTTACAAACATCAGCAAAATGCAAACAAACTGAGTAAAATGTATGTTGCAAATGCAACAAAGGATAATATCTTAAGTGTATAAAAAGTTCATACACCAAATAAAAATGCCAAAGCACCCAGTAAAAAGGGCGAGTAATATGAACAGAGAATCCATAAAGGAAAAACACAAATGGTAATAACAGATAAAAATTGTTCTGTCACACTAATAATAAAAATGCAAATTAAGCATATCTTGTACAACACAGGGAACAAAGCAAATATTTTTAAATAACTATAACTAGAATATAACCTTGAAAAATCCTGACTCACTATGTTGTACACCTGAAACATATAACATTATACATCAACTATACCTTCATGAAAAAATAAATTAAAATGCAAATTAAAACTGTAAAGATAGAACTTTAAAGAGTAAAGAAGAAATATGGTACTTAATTTCGACAAGAGTCAGGTAAAACTAGGTGGCACAATGACTGAAAGGGGTGTAAATTATTAGCACACCCTTTCAATGACAAAAAGGATCTTCTGGTCATATGTATCAAGAGCCTAAAATGTCCTTATCATTTGATCCAGTAAATCCATTTCTAGAAATCTAAGTTGTTATGGATGAATGTTTGTGTCCCCCCCTAAAATTCATATGTAGAAGCCCTAAACTTCCCCTTCCTCCCCCCACCATATGATGGTATTTGGAAGTGGGTCTTTGGGAGATAACTAGGCTAAGATGAGGTCATGAGGGTGGGGTCACCATGATGGAATCAGTATCTTTACAGCTATCTGTAAGCCTGGAAGAGGTCCCTCCCCAAGAACCAAATCTGCTGGCACCTTGACCGTGGACTTCCCAGCCCCCAGAACTCTGGGAAAATCAATGTCTTTTATTTTAGCCACCTAGCTTATAGTATTTTGTTAGAGCAGCCTGAGCTGATGAGGACACAGGCTGAGGAAGCAAGCTGACATGCTAATAATAATATATAAAATTATAATTTATATATTACAAAAATATTGGTATAAACATGAAAATAATAATAATTATCAAAATGTTAGCAGAGAAGCAGTATGAAGTAGTTAAAAGCATAGACCCTGAACCAAACTGCCTGATTTGAATCCCAAACTCTGCTACTTACAAATCATATGGTTTTAGCTGAGTTGCTAAAACTTTCTGGGATTCATTTTCTGTCTATAAAAATGGAAATAAAAATCCTAACAAAATGTCCTGGAATTGTTGGAAGGATTAAATAAACTCATATTTGCAAATTACTTTGAAAAGTACTGGCATGTCTTCTTAGCCATTATTAATGTCAATTATTTTGGGGTTGTGGGATTACAAGTAATTTGTTTCCTTATTGGGAACCTCTATGTTTTGGGTTTTGTTTTTTTTTTTTAAGTTAGGACCTAGTCTTCCAAAGGAATTTTCATTCAGTTTTATAGTCCTGAAGTAGATTGTCTGTGAATATGATCCAGTTAGATAATCGCCTAATATGTCAGCTTTCATATTTTACCAAAATGAACACTTAAAATTACACTCATAAATAAGATGTTTTCTCTAAGGATAGCCTCTACAGGTTAACCATCTTTACTTTCATAATGAGACAGGTTAAGATCTTGAAATGGTATTAAAAAACTGAAATAGCTTCTTTTTTTTATTTTAAAATGTTTATTTTATTAAATTTTTAAAATAAACCCTTGTGTTGAGGGCTGACTTTCAGTAGATAGCAGTGAGGCAGCTGCTCTGCTACATACGAAACCCTGACCCAGAAGCAGGTCGTCTACCAATGGTTCAGTGCCAGGTTCCCCACCAATGTGTGGTGCATGATGGGTGAGGGGGTGGCCACCTTTCTGGCCATGCCCCATGGCCCAGGAGGAAGGGCGCTCTGCACTGGTGAAATAGCTTCTTTTAATGTAGCCAGAATATAGCACAGAACTGGGAACACCCAAGGTGGAATAAAGTTATTCATAACTGGAAATTATAGGATCACCACTAACAGTAACAAAATATGAGACACCTTTGCAAAAATAATCATACACTAAAGAATTTCTCTTCCAAATAGTATAGTTATGATTCAGTATTTTATTTAGCTACTACCATTACTATAAAATAAAATATAATAATAAAAGAACAAAGTTATAAGACTTTAGGATTCTGTTATCTAAAGCAACCTGTAAAAATAATGCTCAGAAGACAGATAATATGGTGGGCTTCCCTGGCTCAATGGTAAAGAACCCCCCTGCCAATGCAGGAGACATGGGTTGGATCCCTGGTAGGGAAAGATCCCACATGCCACAGAGCAACTAAGCCCATGCGCCAAACTACTGAACCCACGTTCTAGAGCCCAGGAGCCACAACTACTGAGCCCAAGTGCCACAAGAGAAGCCACAGCAATGAGAAGCCCACGCACCACAATTAGAGAGTCGGCCCTGCTTCCTGCAACTTGAGAAAAGCCTGCATGGCAACAAAGATCCAGCACAGCCAAAAATAAATAAATAAAAAAATTTTTTTAAAAAGAAGAGAATTTAGAGTGAGAGAAAAGTGATCCTTTACATTTTAACAATCCCATCTAGCTAGAGTAAAGCTACGTACTGCTGAGTCTTCTCATATTGCTAAACACGTGGCCTTAAGGAATAACAAAAATCATTCCAATCTTATTCATAAAGCAAAAATATTCTCAAAAAGACACAGTAAATCTAAAATATGTTAAAACTTGGGGCATTACAATAACTGAAAGCGCTGGCAACGATATCTACACCCAAGAATCAGCACAGGCTTAGAAGCCAGTAGATCAACGCTCTGATCATGCCTCAGTTCAGTTCCGTTCAGTCGCTCAGTCGTGTCCGACTCTTTGCAACCCCATGGACTGCAGCACACCAGGCCTCCCTGTCCATCACCAATTCCTGGAGTTTACCCAAACTCATGTCCATTGAGTTGGTGATACCATCCAACCATCTCATCCTCTGTTGTCCCCTTCTCCTCCTGCCTTCAATCTTTCCCAGCATCAGGGTCTTTTCAAAGGAGTCAACTCCACATCAGGTGGCCAAAGTATTGGAGTTTCAGCTTCAACATCAGTCCTTCCAATGAACACTCAGGACTGTTCTCCTTTAGGATGGACTGGTTGGATCTCCTTGCAGTCCAAGGGACTCTCAAGAGTCTTCTCCAACACCACAGTTCAAAAGCATCAATTCTTCAGCACTCAGCTTTCTTCACAGTCCAACTCTCACATCCATACATGACCACTGGAAAAACCACAGCCTTGACTAGATGGACCTTTGTTGGCAAAGTAATGTCTCTGCTTTTTAATATGCTGTCTAGGTTGGTCATAACTTTCCTTCCAAGGAGTAAATGTCTTTTAATTTCATGGCTACAGTCACCATCTGCAGTGATTTTGGAGGCCAAAAAATAAAATCAGCCACTGTTTCCACTGTTTCCCCATCTATTTGCCATGAAGTGATGGGATCATAAGCCATGATCTTAGTTTTCTGAATGTTGAGCTTTAAGTCAACTTTTTCACTCTCCTCTTTCACTTTCATCAAGAGGCTCTTTAGTTCTTCTACACTTTCGCCATAAGGGTGGTGTCATCTGCATTAATGAGGTTACTGATATTTCTCCCGACAATCTTCATTCCAGCTGGTGCTTCATGCAGCCCAGCGTTTCTCATGATGTACTCTGTATAGAAGTTAAATAAGCAGGGTGACAATATACAGCCTTGACATACTCCTTTTCCTATTTTGAATTAGTCTGTTGTTCCATGTCCAGTTCTAACTGTTGCTTCCTGACCTGCATACAGATTTCTCAAGAGGCAGGTCAGGTGGTCTGGTATTCCTGTCTCTTGAAGAATTTTTGCACAATTTATTGAGATCCAAACAGTCAAAGGCTTTGGCATAGTCAATAAAGCAGAAATAGATGCTTTTCTGGAACTCTCTTGCTTTTTTCATGATCCAGCGGATGTTGGCAATTTGATCTCTGGTTCCTATGCCTTTTCTAAAACCAGCTTGAACATCTGGAATTTCACGGTTCACGTATTGCTGAAGCCTGGCTTGGAGAATTTTGAGCTATACTTTACTAGCGTGTGAGATGAGTGCAATTGTGCAGTAGTTTGAGCATTCTTTGGCATTGCCTTTCTTTGAGATTGGAATGAAAACTGACCTTTTCCAGTCCTGTAGCCACTGCTGAGTTTTCCAAATTTGCTGGCATATTGAGTGCAGCACTTTCACAGCATCACCTTTTAGGATTTGGAATAGCTCAACTGGAATTCCATCACCTCCACTAGCTTTGTTCGTAGTGATGCTTCCTAAGGCCCACTTGACTTCACATTCCAGGATGTCTTGCTCTAGGTGAGTAATCACACCATCATGATTATCTGG
>NW_011494606.1:7454563-7475691 GCF_000754665.1 Bison bison bison
TTCTGCTGTTAGGTCCATACCATCTCTGTCCTTTATTGAGCCCATCTTTGCATGAAATGTTCCCTTGGTATCTCTCATTTTCTTGAAGAGATCTCTAGTCTTTCCCATTCTATTGTTTCCTCAGTGATCATGCCTAGAACCTTCCTATGGGTGACCCAGCAGATCCCAGATTCAGTCAATAAAGAAGAAATTTTCCCTGACAGAGGCCAGGAAATGCCTCACTTTCACACACACAAAATGTATGAGTGAATTATCAGAGTCTGAGGCAGCCTGTCTCTACTGTCTGATCCCAGGCACAAAGAGTCATTTTTCCTTTAACCTATGCTGTCCCTGTCAGCATCTTAGATAAACAAATAAAAAGTAACTTCTCAAGTCTCATGTGTGGGAAGAAAAAACAAGTTTGCCCACAAACCTCTGAATATAAGCAAATTCATATCAGTCATGTATGATAAAGAAATTATACTTACCTTCACTTTTACCTGAAAAAAGAAAACAAAAGTTATATTATTGAAAACTGCTTCCAGATGCCCCTTTTAAAATGCTACACTTCCATTACTTTTAGTCCATCAGTTCACCCACATAGATACCATCTGAGAGTGATATGCTTGTGAATGCAACTCTTCCTGGTCATAAAAGGAATTATGCCTAATTTAACTAAATGGCCTCATTTCCAAGAGCCTGGATAAAGAGTAGTTTCAGCTTGTTCAAGATTTAATGTGGGCTGACAGGAAAGAGAAATGTAATCTATCATCTGAGAGTACTCTTAAATATCTCAAGGACTCACAGTTATTTGGCTGTAGAGCCTTTTTACTTATTTATTTATCCTACGGCTATAAGACAGTGTCTGCTAAGGATCTGTGTTTTTGCTTCAAAACTCGCAGAACTGACATTATAAAAATTTACCTTATTCAGCAATATTTTTAAAGAGTATGTGTAAGATCCAAATATGCACAGTCCAGCAGTTTGTATGCAGCTGCTCATTAAGTGCTGAAAAACTGCCTTCATTTTGCCACTTTTATTTAATGCCATCATTTATTAAAGTACCAGATGCTCATTGAAAATATATATTATAAAGATAAGACAAAGACAAAATAAAAAATATCATTCATAACTCCCTGTGCCCAAAGATAAATACCATTTGTATTTTGGTGTCTTTTTTCTTTGTGCACAGGATAGTGAGATATTTTACTAATTATGTTTTTATAAAAAAATATATTAATACATAGTCTAATACCTGCTTCGTCTCCTAAATGTGCTATTGATCACCACTGATATAAATGAATACAAAATTTTCAGCAACATTAAGAATGGCTATATTCCACTATATAAAAATACCATAACTCATTTAACCAGTTCCCTGATGATAAACACTGACGTTGTTCCCATTTATCTAAAATAAGCAAAGGTGGTTAATTAACTTATCAGATCATAATGTGACTGACTTGACTTAAGAGTAAAGATCATCTCTTGCCTAGGAATTTCCATCTCATCTGATATTAAATCAATAGTTTCTACTGAGTACCATATGTGACTTCATAAGCCGTGTTTAAAGACATTCTTTCATTTCTAACCTAAGAATGACTAGTCTGCCAACATTTATGGAATGATGCAATCTCACTGCTTTCCAGAAGTAAATTTCTGTTTGTTGACTCTATAAGATCAGCAGTTTTTCAAATAAATTTTAAAAATGAAAACCATTCCACATTTGCTAAAAGTACATCAAAGAATTCATCAGTAAGCATATATTCAGAAAACATGGATATGTATTTCCTAGGGAGAAAGCCTGAAATGATACACTTAAAATGATTTATTCAACAAATTGTTCTGCCTATTATAGACTGGAAAGGTTTGTGACTTTCAATTTTACATCCTCTCTGCACCTATCCAGTGCCTGCTGCTGCTGCTGCTAAGTCGCTTCAGTCGTGTCCAACTCTATGCGACCCCATAGACGGCAGCCCACCAGGCTCCACTGTCCCTGGGATTTTCCAGGCAAGAACACTGGAGTGGGTTGCCATGCCTTCTCCAGTGCCTAACACATAGTAAATAGTGGATAATCATTTGTTGAAGGAACAAGTGATTTTCACTACTGGAGACAAGACCATTAAATGAGGAGGGCAATTTTCATTGATCATTTAACTAACTATTCCATCTATTAGTTTCAGGCTCTTTACTAAGGGATGAAACCTAGAAATGCTACTCATATGTCCAAAGTACTAGGGTAGATTAACAGATACATGGTGATGGTGGTGGTGGTTTAGTCACTCAGTCGTGTCTGACTCTTTGCGACCCCATGGACTGCAGCCCACCAGGTTCCTCTGTCCATTGGATTTCCCAGGCAAGAATACTGGAGTGGGCAGCCATTTCCTTCCCCAAGGGATCTTTCAACCCAGGGACTGAACCCAAGTCTCCTGCTTGGCAGGCGGATTCTTTACCACTGAACCAGCTGGGAAGCCAATAGATACATAAATAGTAGTAAAATAATGCTAGCAAGTGGAAAGAGCTGAAAGAGGAACAAAATAATACATAAGATCATTTTATGAGGGGAGAAAGATTACTGCCAGTTAGGGGAGAGCAGAGAAATTGATGGGGTGGGCAAGGAAGCATTTAAGCCAGACCCTGAGAATAAGCAGAAAATGAAAAATGTTAATGAGATATAAAGTCAACTGAATTTGAAATCAGACTCCCAAGATATACAGTAATTTCAAGTTTTAGGAAGAAGTGAGGCAGAAGTTTTTTGGATATTCATTGAACTAAAAGATGAGTAAAAATAACTGAAAGCCTGAACGCACACATTCTGCAAAAATATATAAAAAATGTATAATTTAAACTTCATCCTATGATAGTCTACATTCATTACGAAAATATTCCTTACTAAAGTGTAAATATTTTCAACAGCAATTTCTCTGCAAGAATGAGTCATAACTTCTGTGACAACAGGAATATATGATCTCAAATGCTCCTGCCAATCCTTCTCTTGCCTCCTCCTTCCTTCTAACCAAAGTTCACTAGCCGATAAATAACAGGGCAAATAAATAACTTACCTTGACCAGAAGCCAAAGGATTTAAAGGTCTTTTAATTGTCTGTGGCCTAGAAACAAAAAATTAAAGTATAAAATATAAATATGTTACCCATCATGCTATAATTAGTCAAGTAAAAGTGAAATTACCTCAGAAAGATTTTTACTAATTATGTGTGTGCACGTGTGCTCAGTCACTTCCGTCGTGTCTGAATCTTTGCAACCTCAGGGACAGGCTCCTCTGCCCATGGGATTCTCCAGGCAAGAATACTGGAGTGGGTTGCCATGTCCTCCTCCAGGGGATCTTCCTGTCCCAGGAATTGAACCGCATCTCTTATGTCTCTTGCATTGGTTAATAACTATATCTAAAATCAAGCTGTTTTACTGATTTTATAAAATATTTCTTTTTTCTAACTGCTATAAGGGAGGATGGTTATTTGTTTTAGTGATAAAGTTTCTGATCTTTTCCCACTGTAGCAGCCAAAAAGTCATTTCATAATCATTTCTTCAAACAAAGGAAGATAAAAAACACCAGTCAAGCTCTTCTCCTAGTTACTAACATATTTTTATATATGTTATATACACGTGTATGTCATAAAATATACTCGTTTCAAAGACAAGCAGGAAAAAGAGGCAAATACTCAATACAAGCACTAAAATAAAAAGGGATAAAAACAGTTGTGGTTAGATTATTTTCCACTTTGATAATTTTAAGTCTATCAATTTGCTCTGTGGCCTCAAGTTTGTTATAATTTCAATAAAGATGGTTTTTAATAAGTTTTAATGAGTTTAAAATAAGTTTTATAAGTATTTAATAAGAAAAAAAGAGAGTAATGTCACTAAAATGTTTTTAAATCCCAAATTAAATCTAGTATCACTACTAGAGTATAGGGATCATTTTAATGTACTGTATTTATTTTACAATCGCACAACTTGAGACACTTTGAGAACAGAACACGTAAGCTATGTTTTAACACAGTCAATTTTAGTGCCTCCTACATTGTATTTTAGAAATATTATGCGGACAATGATATAAATCAATTAGGAAACAATAACTAACTAATAACTAATACAAAATCTAACAAATGCTTTAGTTGGGCTCTATTTTAGTTTATATAAAAAAATTAGGAAAAAACCTCTAAAGTAAGTCAATAAATCTATAAATCAAACATTCCTAATAAGAGTGAAGAGAATTTAAATGTTAACACATGGCAGAAATGAGTAAATAATGAAAACTCTCCACTTTCTAAATTGCAGAAATTCTGCAAGTCAAAAAAAGAAACTGCTGATCTCAAATGCTTATATTTGACACGAAAAGTAAAAAGTATTTTTGCCATACTTGGAAACTCCAGAAATTTTCCCAGAATTATCCCCACCTCTGAGATAGCATAACATCCATGTGCACACACACGTCCCTACCAAAACCCAATAAGTACCCTGTTTACAGCCTAGAGGCTTACAAGTGGGAAAACTTGAAGCATGTCTCAGTCTCCCACTGTTCAAACTGACAGCTTCCACTGTTAGCCAGTAGGAGGACAAAGAGGGTTCTTCCACTTACTATGTCTTTGACACTAGACAAATCAGTTAACCTTTCCAAGTGTCAGTTTCTCCATGTGTAAACAGTGATGACTACAGCACAGGGTTGTTACAAGGACTAAGGAGGAAATGTTTATAACATATTTAACACAACAACTGGCACATCAGGAGTGCTCAAATATTACTTATTTATAATAAGTAATATTTTTCTCTGAAAAGAACTTAACTTTAATTTGAAAGCAGGTAAAATAACCACAGCGACAAAAAAAGAGGAGTATAGAGCACCGAAAAGAATATGCAGCTATACACCCTAATTTATTCCCTGCACTAACTATATCATCTCTCTGGCTCTAGGTTAGCTCATCTGAGATTCTATAACCCACTTAAGGAACATTTGAGAAATGCCTACAACACTCCCATAAAAGTCTAATATTATTCTAAGTCTTTTAAAAAAGAAGTATTTGTTGACATGCATGTCTACATGTTTCCCCAGAGGGAAACTGGATTAATGAATGAATATGTTACTATGTCCAAATACATCCTTTAATAAAGTGAATTTGATTTGTAATTTTAAGTCATTATGATTCTGTTTGTTTATAAAGAGAAATGAGCACATCTTTCAGGAATTTTGAAAGGAAAATGACACATACTTAAAACAGTTTTCTTCATAGATGACATTCCATATCTTCCAAGCATCTGGTCCCTTGTAACCCGTGTAGCGCTCGGGATTAAGGAGCAAATCGACATACTCAGCATCAGGAGACTGTATATCTGTAAAACAACATGTTTTATAATAATCTTTCTTTTTTTTCAGTTACCTTAAAAAGCTAGTATGACAGACTGTATTGCATTGATTCTAAGGCACTACAAATGTTAACAATGCATTTGGGACTTAAAAACACCTTTTAAGGAGAAAAATACAAGGGAAAAGAAGAAGGAACAAAAACATCCACATTAAATTACACACCAGTGGCAAAAGCATCCTGGTTTTACAAAGGTAAAAAAAAAAAGGGAGTATGTGAATTACAGAATTGAAGGAACATAGTAATTCGATTCCAGTAAGCTATCCAGGCAAAGAATATATGTACATTTCCCATCACATTAACCACAAGCAGTTCATAAGTAACTGAGGTAAGTGAAGATGTATTAGTACCACTTCCTTTTTACATGACCACTACACAGCTGTCCCAAAGGTATAATCCTAAATATGCAAAAAATTATAAGCAGGATGATATCTGTATCAGTATTATTTATAAAAGGGAAAATTAGAAGCATCCTAAATGTCCAACAGAGCAAAGCACAGGCTCTGGAGCCAGAGTACCTGGATGAGATGACTGGATGGCATCATTGACCCAATGGACATGAGTTTGGGCAAACTCTAGGAGCCAGGGACAGGCAAGTTTGGCATGATGTAGTCCATGGGGTTGCAAAGAGTTGGACACAACTGAGTGGCAAAACAACAAACAACCTACTACTTATTGACTTTGAAACCCTGAGCAAGTCATGTAAATTGTCTTTTGTAAAATGGGGATAATACTCATAGTGTTACTGTGAGACTTAAAGAAGTTTAAAGATGCAGAGTGCTGAGAACAATAATAAGAGTAAAATAAATATTAACTAGTGGTATTAGAAGATCCTCTGGAGAAGGAAATGGCAACCCACTCCAGTATTCTTGCCTGGAGAATTACAGAGACAGAGGAGCCTGGTGGGCTATAGTCCACAGGGTCACAAATAGTTGGACACAACTGAGCAACTAACACTTCCATTTCCACTTCCACTGGTATTATGATATATAATAGACCACTTTACAATCAAGAGAACTATTAAGTACAAAGGCAACCTAATAAAATGAAAAGATAAGCACTATAGAAAAGATAATTATAGATATATATGAAAACCACACCAAAATTGGTGGGATATTGGTTTCTTATATGTTCTATAAATTTGTATAATGTATTAAAACTTTAAAATGAAACCAAAAAAATATGACCCCTAGTCCTCCAGTTGCCTTATGGAATTAGTTAATAATACAGTAATAACTAATCTATAAAGCTTAACAGCATGAACTAACAAAGAATGAGGAAGGGAGTGAAAATGGCCTCAAAGCAACCAAAGTGGATGACAAAAATCTGAGCCAAAAGGTGCTTACATGACAGTCCATCAAGCTCTCTACAGTATCTACTTCTCATTTAAAAAATTAAGATAAACTAAGCTTGGTTATTTTTAACCCAATTCGCAGTTCATTAGAGTCATAAATTAGAAGGGAATTTGCTTCTGGAAACAGCACAGTGATAGCACCTAGAAATAACTGAGAGTTCAAGGTAAAAGTAGCAATTAAAATAACTAGAAATAAAAATAAAAACTTTAAAAACAAATCTGTATGGAATCACCTAGTTTAGGAACAGATAACTCTGTTCATCTCAATTATTAATAGTACTATAGAGATTGCTTCAGTATAGCAAATTATAATAAATTTATAAAAAATAACACTGGCTTTCAAAATAAATAAATAATACTCAGCATTTAGTATTTTAAGACAGAAAACAAACCACCAAAGAATGATTAAATTTTTAATGTTCTGCCTCATTAGAGATAAACATTAGCTGACTCATAATTTTACTTATGACATACTTCATCTCTCTCCAACTTCATTTTATAAAGTTATTATAACCATATTTTGCCAGATGACAAAAGCTCAAATTTCTAATTAAGATTAGATGTCAACTACAGGAAAAAAACTATTAAAAATACAAACACATGGAGGCTAAACAACATGCTTCTGAATAACCAACAAATCACAGAATAAATAAAAAAAGAAATCAAAATATGCAAAGAAACGAATGAAAATGAAAACACAACAACCCAAAACCTATGGGACTCAGTAAAAGCAGTGCTAAGGGGAAGGTTCATGATAATACAAGCTTACCTCAAAAAACAAGAGAAAAATCAAATAAATAACCTAACTCAACACCTAAAGCAACTAGAAAAAGAAGACATGAAGAACCCCAGGGTTAGTAGAAGGAAAGAAATCATAAAAATTAGGGCAGAAATAAATGAAAAAGAAACAAAGGAGACCACAGCAAAAATCAACAAAGCTAAAAGCTGGTTCTTTGAGAAGATAAATAAAATAGACAAACCATTAGCCAGACTCATCAAGGAAAAAAAGGGAGAAGAATCAAATCAACAAAATTAGAAATGAAAATGGAGATATCACAACAGACAATACAGAAATACAAAGGATCATAACAGACTACTGTCAGCAACTACATGCCAATAAAATGGACAACTTGGAAGAAATGGACAAATTCTTAGAAAAGTACAACTTCCCAAAACTGAACCAGGAAGAAATAGAAAATCTTAACAGACCCATCACAAGCACAGATATCGAAACTGTAATCAGAAATCTTCCAGCAAACAAAAGCCCAGGACCAGATGGGTTCACATCTGAATTCTACCAAAAATTTAGAGAAGAGTTAACACGTATCCTACTCAAACTCTTTCAGAAAATTGCAGAGGAAGGTAAACTTCCAAACTCATTCTATGAGGCCACCATCACCCTAATACCAAAACCAGACAAAGATGCCACAAAAAAAGGAAACTACAGGCCAATATCACTGACGAACATAGATGCAAAAATCCTTAACAAAATTCTAGCAAACAGAATTCAACAACATATTAAAAGATCATACATCATGACCAAGTGGACTTTATCCCAGGGATGCAAGGTTTCTTTAATATCTGCAGATCAATCAATGTGATATACCACGTTAACAAATTGAAAGATGAAAACCATATCTCAATAGATGCAGAGAAAGCCTTTGACAAAATTCAACATCCATTTATGATAAAAACTCTCCAGAAAGCAGGAATAGAAGGAATATACCTCAATATAATAAAAGCCATATATGATAAACCCACAGCAAACATTATCCTCAATGGTGAAAAATTGAAAGGATTTCCCCTAAAGTCAAGAACAAGACAAGGGTGCCCACTCTCACCACTACTATTCAACATAGTTTTGGAAATTCTAGCCACAGCAATCAGAGCAGAAAAAGAAATAAAAGGAATCCAGACTGGAAAAGAAGTAAAACTCTCACTGTTTGCAGATGACATGATCCTCTACATAGAAAACCCTAAAGATTCCACCAGAAAATTACTAGAGCTAATTAGTGAATATAGTAAAGTTTCAGGATATAAAATTAACACACAGAAATCCCTTGCATTCCTATACACGAACAATGAGAAACCAGAAAGAGAAATTAAGGAAATAATTCCATTCACCATTGCAATGAAAAGAATAAAATACTTAGGAATAAATCTACCTAAAGAAACAAAAGACCTATATATAGAAAAATATAAAACACTGATGAAAGAAATTAAAGATGACACAAATAGATGGAGAAAAATACCATGTTCATGAATTGGAAGAATCAAGAATCAATCTTGATTCATGAATCAAGAATCAATCAATATAGTGAAAATGAGTATACTACCCAAAGCAATCTATAGATTCAATGCAATCTATCAAGCTACCAATGGTATTTTTCAGAGAACTAGAACAAATAATTTCACAATTTGTATGGAAATACAAAAAACCTCAAATAGCCAAAGCAATCTTCAGAAAGAAGAATGGAACTAGAGGAATCAACTTGCCTGACTTCAGACTATACTACAAAGACAGTACTATCAAGTCAGTATGGTACTGGCACAAAGACAGAAATTTAGATCGATGGAACAAAACAGAAAGCCCAGAGATAAATCCATGCACCTATGAACAACTTATCTTTGACAAAGGAGGAAAGAATATACAATGAAGAAAAGACAATCTCTTTAACAAGTGGTGCTGGGAAAACTGGTCAACCACTTGTAAAAGAATGAAACTAGAACACTTTATAATGCCATACACAAAAATAAACTCAAAATGGATTAAATATCTAAATGTAAGAAGAAACTATAAAACTCCTAGAGGAAAACATAGGCAAAACATTCTCTGACATAAATCACAGCAGGATCCTCTATGACCCACCTCCCAGAGTAATGGAAATAAAAGCAAAAATAAACAAATGGGACCTAATTAAACTTAAAAGCTTTTGCACAACGAAGGAAACTATAGGCAAGGTGAAAAGACAGCCTTCAGAATGGGAGAAAATAATAGCAAACAAAGCAACTGACAAAGAATTAATCTCAAAAATATACAAGCAGCTCCTGCAGCTCAATTCCAGAAAAATAAATGACCCAATCAAAAAATGGGCCAAAGAACTAAACAGACATTTCTCTAAAGAAGACATACAGATGGCTAACGAACAGACATTTCTCTAAAGAAGACATACAGATGGCTAACGAACACATGAAAAAGATGTTCAACATCACTCATTATCAGAGAAATGCAAACTAAAACCACACTGAGGTACCATCTCATGCCAGTCAGAATGGCTGCTATCAAAAAGTCTACAAACAATAAATGCTGGAGAGGGTAGAGAGAAAAGGGAACCCTCTTACACTGTTGGTGGGAATGCAAACTAGTACAGCCACTATGGAGAACAGTGTGGAGATTCCTTAAAAAACTGGAAATAGAACTGCCATACAACCCAGCAATCCCACTGCTGGGCATACACACTGAGGAAACCAGAGTTAAAAGAGACACGTGTACCCCAATGTTCATCGCAGCACTGTTTACAATAGCCAGGACATGGACGCAACCTAGATGTCCATCAGCAGATGAATGGATAAGAAAGCTGTGGTACATATACACAATGGAATATTACTCAGCCATTAAAAAGAATGCATTTGAATCAGTAAAATGAGGTGGATGAAACTGGAGCCTATTATACAGAGTGAAGTAAGTCAGAAAGAAAAACACCAATACAGTATACTAACGCATATATATGGAATTCAGAAAGATGGTAACAATGACCCTATATGCGAGATAGCAAAAGAGACACAGATGTAAAGAACAGTCTTTTGGACTCTGTGGGAGAAGGTGAGGGTGGGATAATTTGAGAGAATAGCATTGAAACATGTATATTATTATATGTGAAACCGATTGCCAGTCCAGGTTCAATGCATGAGACAGGGTGCTCAGGGCTGGTGTACTGGGATGACTCTGAGGGATAGGATGGGGAGAGTGGTGGGAGGGGGATTCGGGATGGGGAACACATGTACACCCATGGCTTATTCATGTCAATGTATGGCAAAAATTACTACAATATTGTAAAGTAATTAGCCTCCAATTAAAATAATTAATTTAAAAAAATACTGAAAGGCTATAAACAACAACAAAAAAAAACAAGTCCTAAGTAAGACAAATGCTTACCTTATAGACTTGTTATAAGAAAAATAAAAATAATATATGAAAAAAAAAGATTTACAAAATACCTATCCTCTACCTACCATTACATACATTATTTATTTCTTATAAAGCTGTCCTTTTTAAAAAAATATATTCACCTTCCTGTAAGAGAAGAAACAAAAATATGTGGACAAGTTATTCAGCCAAGATAACAGAACTCCATCATATACAAAGTGAATTACTGATTTGTGACACAAAAGTAAGCATGTAGCTTTAAAAGGACGCTTTGGTAAAGGTATTCCCATTCTTTCTCTAATACTGCAGGCCTAATAAAAATATAAGTTGCCATGTTACAAGGTGAATTTTATCTCACATAGCAATGTTTAGGCCAAAGAATCCTTGCAGAAAAGATGGGAAAATTAGGGTTGGGAGAGCATTTTATCATCCTTTCCTTATTGGCCTAACACTAGGTATAAGTCCACAGTTCTTCACCCAACACCCTTGGGCCCAAATGTGATTTGAAATTCAGAACTTTTCAGATTTTAAAACAGTAATATAGTACATGCAACATATGCTGAATATTATTCCAGCAGAGATTGGGGCAGCAACCTTTAAACAAACACATAAATATTTCTGTAGTAAAAAAACATGAATATTCATACTGAGTGAATCTGCACTAAATTTAAGGAGAAAAACAGTCATTTTTTAAAGTTTCAGATTTGGGAATTAGAAACAATGGATTACACATATGTATCTGCTAAAATGTGGTCATGGTTTTCATTAAGTAAAGTTTATGTACTTTTTTCCCCCAAAATAAAGCCACAAATTAAATACGAGTACTTTCCCTTTTTATTTTCCCTTTTTTGGGGAGGGGGGTGTTTCAGATTCATCTTTTGCTTACATTTAAAATGATCTATATCATTCTTTTCACTGATTTTTTTAAAAAAATCATTAGTCTGTTCCAAAAGAAACAAAGAAGGATACAAAAACTCAACTCAGTTTAATTTTGTTTAGCCAATTAAAATGCTAACAAGTAAACTTACAAAAAAGGAGATACTAAAAAAAAATGGAAGACTGGGAGAATCTATAAATCTAACTTAAAAATCCATAAATCAAATGGTTCTAATGCATTCTAGGACTCCAGATTTTAATCATACCAGAGCTCTGGCTTGGTTTTATTTAAATGTCACAGACATAACTCATGGTTCATTATTTTCTTTCCAAAAAACAACACAAATCATCATTAAGGAAAATATTTAACAATCCAAGGTCAGTATAACAAAGCAGGTTATACAAGTACCTGAATATATTACAAAAGTTAAATATATATATTACTAAGTACACAGAACTGCAAACTCAGGAGGTGATTTTTTTTTTTTTCCAGAAACTGGGTTATCTTTTTAAATTGTTTTATTGTGGTAAAATATACACAACATGAAATTTGTCATTTTAACCATGTTTAAGACTACAATTCAGTGGCATTAACTATATTCACAGTGTTGTGCAACCATCATCACTGTTTCCAAACTTTCCGATGATTTCAAACAGAGACTGAAACCGTTAAGCAATAACTCCCACTCTCCTTCCTGCTAACTCCTGGTAACTTAAAACCACTTCCTGCCCGTATCAGTTTGCCTATTCTAGATATATCATGTAAGTGGGGTCATAGGACACTTGTCCTTTTGCACCTTGCTTATTTCATTTAGCCTAATGTTTTCAGTGTTATCCATATTGCAGCATGTATCAGAACTTCCTTTCTTTTTATGGCTAAATAGCATTCCATTGCGGAGAAGGCAATGGCACCCCACTTCAGTGTTCTTGCCTGGAGAATCCCAGGGACAGGGGAGCCTGGTGGGCTGCCGTCTCTGGGGTCGCACAGAGACGGACACGACTGAAGCGCCTTAGCAGCAGCAGCAGCACTCCACTGTACGTGTACACGACACTGTGTTTATACAGTCATCTGCTGATGGGTACTTTGGCTGTTGCGAATAAGGCTGCTGTGAACAGGTTGTACAAGTATCTGCTTTACTGTTTTCAGTCTTTTGGGGGTAAATGCTAAGGAGTTGACCATTAAGTCACATGGTAATTCTGTGTTTAGCTTTTTGAGGAACTCCCAAACTGTTAGAAACTGAGGATTTTTTTCTTTAAATTATTTCAAAAGAATATTTTTCCTTAGGTACAATCTTAACATGCATAGTATAAAAAATGTTATACCATCAACTTCACAGAAGTTGTCTGAGGAATCATCATGCTTGGTCCACTGAAGAACAGCCTTCTGTGTTTCCTCACTTTAAACAAAGAAAATGGAGTTACTCTTTTTCTTAAGTTAACATTTCACCTGAAAAAGCACAAAATACTACTGCAAATAAAACACCAAACCTCAGAGATTCATCCACAGCTCCAAGTCGTTCAGCTTGCTCACATTCTTCAATGAGATTATTGGCTTCTTCAGAATACTAAAACAAAAGGGAAAGAAATAGAATTCAATTAATTGTATTTAAAAAATTTTTAAGAAGACTGTCTAAGGAATTTGAGGTTCTTTTAGAGCTAGCATCATCCCCTTGGTTTCAAAACTTTACAAGAAAAAAAAAAAAAATAAGCCTCACATTCCTCCTGAAGCTAAACTATAAGTAAAAGGCTTTGCTCTTTGTTTTGTTGGAGAACACAATTTACTATTATGTTTACAAAATAAAGAATAATTTATAGTCCAACAACTATCAAAATGTCCACTAAGAAAATCTTAGAGGTTAAAGAAATCAGTTGGCAAGGAGTCATGGCGCAGTGTTCCACTTTTCTAATGACCTAATTGTGAGCATCAGTTTTCTTTTCCATAAAATAAGTGGTTGGGCTAGATCATGTGCGTCTACGATCTATTTCAACTCTAAATACCATGATTCTAAAAATGCCCTGGAGGCTACCAAGTCTTATAAAAAGTACTCCAATATCTTTAGGTGCTTAAAATACATTCTTTAACAACTGTATTTCTTTGCAAAGTCAAAGTCACAATATGTATTCTGCTTGCTGTGTACAAGGGAAGTAATATGGATCATGAGACTTCACAACACACCAGGCATCACTACCATACAGCTAAAAGATGACACTGGAAGCAGGAGACCACAAATTCAATCACTCAACAAATATAAACTGAGTGCCTATTATGTCCTTATTGTAAGGATGATCGTACAAATGACTGTCCAGATAAGGACTGTTTTGAGGATAAAAGTGAACACTGAAATAACTGAAATGACATAACTGTTTGAAATGATTTGTTTCATCACACTGGTTGACCTAAAGACAACTCAACTCAAATACTACTTTCAAAAATAAAATTATTTTTATACATAATTAGGACTTCTCTGGTGGCTCAGTGGTAAAGCATCTGCCTGCAATGCAGGAGACATGGGTTCGATCCCTGGGTTGGGAAGATCCCCTGGAGAAGGAAATGGCAACCCACCCCAGTATTCTTGCCCAGGCAATATCATGGACAGAGGAGTCTGGAGGGATGCAATCCTTGGTGTTGCAGTCAGACACAACTGAGCATGTGCTCACACATACATAATTAAGTATAAACGGGTAAAGGCATATGATGTATAACTCTTAAATGGTTTAAAAAACTTTATGTATTTAAGCATGCTAAGACAGTTGAGGCAAAATATTAAAAATTAGTGAATGTTTATAAAAAATGTACAAAATGTCTTTATATTAATCTTGCAACTTTTCAATAAGTTAAAAATTATTTCAAAATAAAAAAGTTAAAAATACTTAGCAAAAAGTAAACAAAATTTGTTCAAAAGATAACATACACTTATGTATTTTAATATACCTATCTATATTTAAGCAAAAGTTGTTTATTATTGATTACCTGAATATTAAAATGTAAGTTAAAGAAAATAACTATTCCTAGCTCCTATTTAATAACTTAGTTAGCTTTGTAAGTCACATCTGTCTCAAAACTATGTCAGTGGCATTTTTTCTGGAGAAAAATAATTTTTCTAAGATGCTTATTATTTTCAATGTTTTACAAAATTGTCCACAATCTTCTTCAAAGTTAATTTTAAGGTTAATTTGAAATCATCCCTACTTTCAACTGACTCTTCTCTGAAGATACAGTTTTTAATTGAGAAGACTTCCCTCCTGGCTCAGCTGGTGAGGAGTCTGCCTGCAATGCAGGAGACCCAGGTTCCATCCTTAAGTTGGGAAGATACCCTGGAGAAGGAAATGGCAACCCACTCCAGTATTCTTGCCTGGAAAATCCCCATGGACAGAGGAGCCTGGTAGGCTGCAGTTCATGGGGTTGCAAAGAGTTGGACATGACTGAGCCACTTCCACTTTAACTGAGAAAAATATTACTTCTACAGGTAAATATATGAAAATATTTTAGCCCACATATTTTCACAGTTCTATTCTTTGCCTCTAAGTACATCTCTTTAATAAATAAGATAAAAATCATCAAATAAATTATCTTCAAAGTAGAAATGAAATTGTAAGCTTTCTTAATTTAAATCCATTTCAGGTCAGAATTTGGGCCTCCCTCATAGCTCAGAATATAAATTTATCCAGTTAAAAGCAAGAGTTCATCAAGAGGAGACTCTTCCCACAAGGGGAGAGTCTCCAAAACACAATTGTAAAATTTCAGAATTTAATCTAGTATACCATTTAAGCTTTCTTCACTTAATATGTAAAGTTCTTTCCTACTTTTCATATCAATGAATATCCAGGTCTTTGTTTACAAGCTTTGTTATAATAAGTACAACTTGCTAAAGCTTCAAAAGCTGAAATTTGTTTTGTTCTTTTCTTTAAGCAGTCCACCAATAGATACTTTGAATAATGATTCTCTACTGATTTTGAAAATGCAACCAACATTTAGAGGGCTCCTTTATTTAAAAATGATCAATATCAATGAAGCATTCTTGGACTATTAATAGTTCTTCAAAGGCTCAAACATTTATAAAGTTGGATTGATGATGGAGAGCAAAGAAAGTCCACTACCATGCTGAAGTAATATTTTATTCAGTATAAGCTTCATCCCCAAAACTTCAGTCATTACTTAGTGTATATATAAATACAAAATCTTATTTTGTTTTTCAGCTGCTCAGTCATGTCCAACTCTGTGACCCCATGTACTGCAGCACACTAGGCTTCCCTGTCCTTCAGCATCTCCTATATATTTTGACAAATATATATATTTTGACAATAGTAATCGTCAAATAGATAGAAGTAGTAACTTCTATCTTAAGTAATAACATATCACAGCATGTCAGGATACAATTATGTATGTACCTCAACCAATTACAATTCTGATTTAGTTAAGATTTCTTGATTTAGTAAGGACATTTCTTGATTTACCAGGACATCGTTTCTTTTTCCTTAATATTTTATTATCTGGCTGTGCCAGGTCTTAGTTGTGACGTGTGGGATGTTTAGTTGTGGCTTGCAACTCTTAGTTGCAGGGTGTGGGATCTAGTTGCCTGACTAGGGATCGAACCCAGGCCCCTGCATTGGGAGCATGGAGTCTTAGCCACTGGACCGCCAGGGAAGCAGGACACTGTTTCATCAAAATTTAATATGTGTATCATCCCCACAAAACAAATACTTCATCTTCAACTTTGAACTTTAAATGAATTTATACTAACATTCAGTGACAAATGCTTTTCTTCAACAGAATGAACTTCTGAAAATTTTACTTTGAGCATCAACTGAATGAAAAAAATCAAACAATTTCTGGGACTTCCCTGGTGGCGCATTGGATAAGAATCCACCTGCCAATGCAGAGGACACAGGTTGAATCTCTCATCTGGGAAGATCACAAATGCCTCAGAGCAACTAAAGCCTGTATTCCACAACTGCTGAGCCTGCACTCTAGAGAAGCCCATGCAAAGCAACAAGACCCAGCACAACCAAAAATAAATAATTTTTTTTTAAATTCTGGAATTAAAATGATTATTTGAAACAGCTGATGACGGCATCATTTAATTACACGCAAAGCTCTGCACTAGAGCCAACACATTAATAGCTATGACTTCATTCTTTGTGTATGAATAAAAAAATGCAGAATCAAAAATGATCAAAATTAGTTTAAATCTAACACAGAAAAAGTACAGAACAGCCATTGCCTCTGGGGAAGGCGTATGGATTGACTGGGATGGGGTAGGAAACAACTTTCTGGGGTAAACAGCAATGCTCTGTATTGAAACAGAAGCCTAAGTTACAAAGATGTATGCATTTAATAAATGCACATTTAAGATGTGTGTACTTCATTGTATATCAATTTTATTAAATGTACATATAAGCAAATATTAAACTCTACTCAATGATATACTTCTAATTATATATATATATAGTTAATGACATATAGTGAGGGCAATGTATACTGATGCTTACAACTTGTTTGAAATACATCCAAAAAATAAAATGGTTTAATGGACGGCTAAAAGGATGAACAGATAGACAGATATGTAGTAAAGTGAGTTTATGAAAATGTTAATAGTAGAATCTAGGTGATTAGTATGATTAGTATGATCCAGTGTTCACATGAAAATTCCTTCAACTTGGCTGTATGTATGAAAATTTTCATAATAAAAGTATCAGAAAATTTTAATTTAGAACAGTTATTTAGTCTAAATGGAAAATCACACATCCCAAAATGATATGTAAATGTATCGTCTGCAGCTGCACATGTTAAGTTGTCTTAGACACACTCTTCTTAAAACAACCACTAACTTACAAAGTAGATGCTCAGGCTTTGTCAGCAGATCTGTGTGTTTTGATTTTCATATGATCAGTGATACTTCCATGGTTCTTATGGATGGTAAACAATAACACTTGTGTGAGTTATATATCGTCATCAACTGCTGTGAGAAGCGGAAATTCAGTACTTCATTTTTCATTAAACATGTACTTTCTTTTTCCTCTTTTAGTTCTTTCAGTCAAAAGGATTCACTGTAAAATTTTAAAAGTACTAAATAGTAATAAGTGGTTGATTTGCACCATGCAATGAAGGATAAAGCCACTATAAAATAGGACTACTCTCTCTATGCAGGACTACTCATCCTCTGCTTCTCATACATATTTCTCATAAACTTAATCTATAATTTCCCAGGTTTTTCACTAACACAAATAGCACCTTAGGAGCTTAGGACATATAACAGGTATGATGCATACAAAGTGAAATGTGTGGAATATGTGTGAATCCTATTTGAAATTGACTATTAAGAGCTTCCAGGTGTCTCAGTGGGTTAAGAATCTGCCTGCAATGCAGGAGACGCAGGATATGCAGGTTTGATCCCTGGGTCAGGAAGATCCCCTGGAAGAGGGCACAGCAAACCACGCCAGAAAATCCAATGGACAGGGGAGCCTAGCAGGCTACAGCCCATAGGGTCGCAGAGTTGGACTGAAGCGACTGGGCTCGCATGCACATACATTAAGGTATTTACAAAACAACAAGAGAGACTGGAACCCTGACTTTGGTTATGTGGGGTTTTTAAAGTATCATCTGTCTTAGAGATGCATACAAAGTATTTGTAAACAAAATGATTTATCTCAGACTGGCTTTAAAATAATTGGGAGAATGGAGTGGAAGGGATAGATGAAACAAGATTGACCGTATATACTGGTAATGCCTTAAGCTGGGTGACGCGTACACAATTTGGGGTTCCCCCCTACTTTTTTCTTTTAAGCTTTAATTTGAAAAAAAAAAAAAGGTAAAGAAAATGGAGGAAAAAAGAATTAGAGCCGCTGAGTACACATAACTTTCAAGGAGTATCACTGTACAGGGGACCAGAGAAGTGAGGTTTTAGTTGGTAGGGGAAGTGAGTTTTTTAGTTTTGCCCAATACTAGACACATTAATAAGTATATATACAAACCTTGTAGCTTGCAGACTTAATTCCATCAGGAACTTCATCCTGAAAGAAATTTTAAAATGCTTTAGATGACAGTTATTCTATCTTCTGAAAAAAATATTTTATAGTTCTATGATTTGTAAGAAGAATTCACAGAACAAATGACTGAAGTTAACAGGCTAATATTTAACTGAGAACAGTTAGGCAGTCTTTATATTATTTCTTAAAAATAAACAAAAAATTCAATAAGTCATGCTGTGGATTGATTACACATATTAGAGCATGGAAATATAAAAACAGAATCTTGGCCATTATTCTTCTTAATGCTCAAACTGTCCCACATTTGACCACTAGGAGACTAAGTGCTGGCCTGTGTCTTTTCTATGTGGCCTGTGTCTTCAGCTGCACTGGTGTCTTTTATATGTTTCCCCAGTAATCTTTTTAAAAAAAAATATTTCTATTTATTTGGCTGTGCCAGATGTTAGTTGCTGGCATGCTGGATCTTTGTTTCAGCATGCAGGAACCTTAGTTGCCACATGCAGGATCCAGTTCCCCAACCAGGGAACCAAACCCGGGTCCCCTGCATTGGGAGCAAGAAATCTCAGCCACCGGACCACGGGGAAGTCCCTACCCCAGTAATCTTTAACAGCACTTTTTGTTTCTGTTATGAAAAGACACTCCAGGCTCCTATATATTTCTTGTTCCAGTCTAGGAATCAACCATTTTTTAAGGAACTCTAGTTCTTTTCAGAGGAAAATGGTACTAGTTTTTAGTTCTGTGTTGACCACTGCATAACACAGGATCTCTCTGCCTATTCTCAAAGTGATGCTGTTAGTAGAGATAATGACGTATGTGAGAGAGTGCTGCAAGTTGCAGGGTCCTATTCCAATGCTAAATATATTCAGTGCAGTCCTGAAATAGATTCCAAAGGGAAAGACCCACACAGAGATGAACACTTTATTGAGTACTCATCTAGACTTTGAGCTAGATCAATGTATAGTCTTTTTCTATGACCAGATATTTAGATGGTTTCTAATTTTTTTATATAATAAACCAGGTCAAATTTATAGGTTGATTTCAGCAGAACTGACATTTTTACAATATTCAGTACTGCTTTATGGTCATCTTTGGACATCTATCCAATTGTAAGTGAAAATCTTTGCAGAATTGCTAGGTCAAAGGATATGTACTATTTTTATTGGCTACATCTTTCTAATTAATCTCCAAAAGACTTATCCACCAGAGTGTTCATTTCTTACTCCTGGACTAACGCTGAATATTGTTTTTCCTTTTCACATTGGCCAATTAATAATGGAAGTGAAAGAACATTGTTCTGATTAACTGTAAAGGTAATAAATAACTCTCAGAGAGAGTCCAGCCTCCATGGGCACACAATCTGCCTCATTCAAATATTCTCTGGAATCAGGGGTGCAAATCAAAAGATGTGCATTTTAAAGCCCCATTGTTGTGTTGCATTAGTCACTCAGTCGTGTCCAACTCTCTGCAACCCCAAGGTCTGTCCATGGAATTCTCTAGGCAAGAATATTGGAATGGGTTGCCATTGCCTTCTCCATTGAAGCCCCGTATGAAGAACAGAATTTCAACTTTTTATTATTTTTCTATCTCCACTGTGTCCCAACATATAACCTGAACCAAGTATATACATGAACTGAAAAAAGAAATCAAAGTGTTGACAAAAAGAAGCTGGTCTTAGTTCCTCATTTAGCTCAAAAAGGTATTAACAAAACATCAGCAGACCTTATGCAGTAGTGAGTTAACTGTGTTTCACCTTGTACATGTATTGCACATGTGATAATTGCACTGTACTCATGATGCAGTGTCCTTTTTTTTTCTTCTTTTGGCCACACCATGTGGCTTGTGGGATGTTAGTTACCCAACCCGGGATTGAACCCGGGCCCTTAGCAGTGAAAGTATGGAGTCCTAACCATTGGACAGCCAGGGAATTCCTGCAATGTCTTTTTAAGATACACAATGAAGAATATAATAATTTGTATGGAAATACAAAAAACCTCGAATAGCCAAAGCGATCTTGAGAAAGAAGAATGGAACTGGAGGAATCAACCTACCTGACTTCAGGCTCTACTACAAAGCCACAGTTATCAAGACAGTATGGTACTGGCACAAAGACAGAAATATTGATCAATGGAATAAAATAGAAAGCCCAGAGATAAATCCACGCACATATGGACACCTTATCTTCGACAAAGGAGGCAAGAATATACAATGGATTAAAGACAATCTCTTTAACAAGTGGTGCTGGGAAATCTGGTCAACCACTTGTAAAAGAATGAAACTGGACCACTTTCTAACACCATACACAAAAATAAACTCAAAATGGATTAAAGATCTAAACGTAAGACCAGAAACTATAAAACTCCTAGAGGAGAACATAGGCAAAACACTCTCCGACATACATCACAGCAGGA